>NW_007036723.1:134085-135521 GCF_000164805.1 Carlito syrichta
CCGCAGCTGGGGGAGGAGGAGCCGCGGGCGCGCTCGTCCAGAGCGTTTGCCCGGGTGGGGCGCCCGGGACGCGGGAGAGAAACTTCTCGCACCCACAGGCCGCCTTTCTGCAGGCTGCGCGGGCGGCCCAGGTTTGCAGGCCGGAAATGCAACATTTGTGGTTTTTAGAAAAGCAGCCTCCGGCCCACAGCCTTGTGGGGCTGGGAGTGGATGCGTGTGTCGGGGGGAGGCAAGAGACGTCCTGCTTCAGGGGCGCCTCCGGCCTCACAGCTGGGGGTGTCTGGCTGCAAAATAGAAGGCCTCGGAGAGCCTCAGTTTTCCCATCTGCAGATTGGGGGTCTAACTTTCCTTGGCATAGAGGGTGTGTGAATAAAAGGGGATGGCTAGCCCCGTGCGGGGAGAAACGTGAGCTCCAGTTTTTTAAACCTGCTGTTTGGAATTTCTCAGTCTTTTGGCGCCCTGTCTTGCCCCCCGAATCTGCCCGCCTCTCCAAGCCACAGGGAACTTGTAAAAACAATCGATTCGGATCAACCCCTCCCCCCAAAAGTCGTCCACTGACGTCCCCATTGTCTGCGTCCCAGACTTTTCAAAAGGTCTTCCTGCTGTCTTGCCCACGAGCCTCTCTGCCTCTTGGCCTCCCTCCCTCATCGGGCCCTTTTGGGCCGGGGTCCTCTCGGGAGACCGCCTCCCTCTGCACTCTGGGGCAGCTTGGTGGGGGCGCGGGTCCTCAGTGCTGGTCTGTCTGTCCCCCTTGGCTGGGGACCCCTCTCAGGCAAGAAGAGAGTCGCAGATCCCGGTGGAGGGAGATGCTTTGGGATCAGCGGGGGCCCTGGGGTGGGGTGGAGGGTGGGTCCCCGGGGAGGAAACAGTCTCTGTGTCCCGCTGATGGGCAGAATCAGGGCATGGGTTTGTGTCCCCTCAACAGGGGCAGGAATAAGGGTGGAGGGAAGGACCATCTGGGTCGCCCCAGGCCTGAAAGGCCCCTGTCCGCGGCGCGGCTATTGTTGACGGAGCCCACCGCGGGCTTGGCGCTGTCGCTGGCACCGTCTGTGCCCTGGGACGCAGCACCGTTCCTGTCCCTTTTGACACATGAGAAAACTGAGGCTGGAGCGGTGAGGTCCCTTACCAGGGGTCACGGAGGGAGTGGAGGGCAGAGTCAGACTGGAAGTTCATGGCTGAAGCCCGAGCCCCCTAGACTTGCGGGCCAGTGAGGGCGGGATCGACTATTTGCGGATGGGGCGGGAGTGCAGAGTAGGGGGGCTTCCCCAGGAGCGGTGGTCCTGGCTGAGCGCGGTCCCGGGCGGCCGAGGGGTGGGGGACTGGTCCTCCGCTGGGCGGGGCGCTCGCGCTCGGGGGTTGGGCGCTGCCTCGTGGAAGGGGCCCTCTCGGGTGTCCTCGGCTTTCCGGCCTCTTCCCAGCACTCCCGGGGCTCCCCA
>NW_007036724.1:0-1583 GCF_000164805.1 Carlito syrichta
AACTCTACAAAAAATAAAAAATTAGTCAGGTATGGTGATGCATGCCTATAGTCCCAGCTACTTGGGAGGCTAAGGTAGGAGGATCACATGAATCCAGGAGTTCAAGGTTACAGGGAGCTATGACCACGCCACTGCACTCCAGCCTGGGTTACAGAGAGAAGCCTTGTCTCTAAAAATAAAAATAAGTTAAAAATAAAAGTGACTTTTTGGTCCCCACTGACATTGGAATGTGAACCAACACCTTCCTCTTTCTCTTCTGTATCAGAGGCCTATGCCCTATGACCTGTTCACCTGTCACTTGACTATCATCCACAAAATGATGCTTCTCACTTTTGCAAATGTTTTATCTTTGACATGTTTGAGACACTAAATTCTTGGAAAGAATCACTTGTATGACACACTTGTATATGAGCATGGTGATGAGGGGTTTCATCTTCACCACCTGCCTCCTAGGCATGCTCTAGGCCATCCTCAATAGCCCCATCACCTCCTAGGTGGCAAGATCGAAACAAAAACTAGCAAATTGCATTCTCCATAATTTCCTCTTTTGGGGGTTCCTAAATTTGTCTTCCAATAGTAGCATGATCTTCTAACTGTAGCTTATTCCACTGTGACCCAGAACAACCTACTCAATGTCAGTAAATACTGCTCACTTTCCCCGCCATGAACTCCTCAGGGGACTGCTCTCACTATAGCGTTGTTCTAAAAGTTCATACATGGTAATTCTCTTATTTGTGCATGAGAGAAAGTTCCAGCACCATCACAGCATCAGCCTCTTCCCAAAATCCTCTCCAGGGAAAACAGCACCCACTGCATTCTGCCGCTGATGAGTTTTATTTTTGGTCATGTACTGGTGGACTTCATCATCTCATCCTCAACCATGTTATGGATATATATGACACAGTCATCTTCGATGTGCAGTGGCTATGCTACTTTCACTTTGTAGTACTAACCATTCTGAATAAAAAAGAAATCAGTATTCTTCAATATATGCAATCTAGTGACATCAAGTCACTTGTTAACAAGTTAATGATGTAGATTCTTCTGCCATCAGTTAAACTGACCAAGAAGCACAAGATCTTTTATCTGATTTGTATAGAATGTAAGGAATTCCACTTTCATTATATCTAAATTCTATTTAATTTGATGATGCCAATTTTAGTTCAATGGTCACAATGATTTGATATCTCATATCCAATCTCTTGCTCTTTTATTTGTATAACTTCATACAGGAAAACTTTCTACTTTTTGAGGTATACTCTTAAGATCACTTAGGGCCATTGCTTTGGTAAGCTATAGTCTGACCATGTGGCTCCTTGAGACATGGTCACCATGTTTCCTAGTCTTGGTATCCTCCCCTACCTGGGAAGGGTAGGTGAATCTCTTTTCTCTCTCTCTCTCTCTCTCTCTCTCTCTCTCTTTCTCTCTCTCTCTCTCTCTAATTTAGTTTTTTTAAAACTATATTTTTCAATCCAAAAAAATGAAGATAATTTAGTCTTTTTACTTTTTTAAAAAAGTCATAGTCTCATTCCATCACTGCTGGAGTGCAGTGGCATGATCACAACTTTTTCTTTAAATTCTTA
>NW_007036725.1:0-1926 GCF_000164805.1 Carlito syrichta
CCCCTGGCCTCTACCCACTAGATGACAGGAGCACTTCCAAAACTGCCTGGATTGAGAACAACTGCTCTAAGAGAAAGAAAAGGATAATGTAACTGAGAAAATGGCTAGCAGTCCTTTTCAAATCTTTACTTGTAATATTTTTGTACTTAAAAATATCACTGGAAGCAAATATATGTTATTCATCTGAGCAATAGAAACATGAAGAGTTGTATTTTCTGAATCTTATAAATGTATAAAATAAAAACTACCATTTATGAGAACCATCGTTTCATTCTTAAAAGGGGTAATTTCTAAAAATCAAACAAGCAGGAAGGCTAGACTAAGATGAAGTGTTGAGGGTTGAATTGTGTCCCTGCCAAAGGTATGCTGAAGTCCTTACCCCTGGTACCTGGGAATGTGATCTTATTTGAAAATAGAATATTTGCAGATGTTATCAAGTCAAGAAGAGTAGGGTGGGCCCTAGATCTAATGACTGGTGTCCTTAGAGGAAAGAGATGGACACAGAGAAGATGGCCAAGTGGTGGTGGAGGCAGAGATGGGAGTGACAAAGCTACAAGCCAAGGCCCATCAAAGACTGCTGGCAACACTAGAAATTGGCAAGAGACAAGGAATCCTTCTCTAGAGGTCAAAAAGTGAGACTTTGGGCCTCCAGAACAATGAGAGAATAAATTACTATTGTCTCATGCCACCCAGGTTGTGGTATTGTGTTAGAAATGCCCTGGGAAACTCATGCATAAAAGGAGATATTCACCTTTGCAAACTCATGGCACTGCTGGGAAGGTTTTCCTAATCCTATCAACCAGTACAAACACTGTCTGGAGCTGATTGGCCTTTGCCAGCCACTGGTACACTCACAGGGTCTGGGGGCCAGCTAGAGTGTCGCAGGTCTGTGGCTTCCCCACTTTCAGTCAGGACTGTGTGAGGTGGTAGAACAAGACAGGAAACAGCAGCACTCATACCATAGCTGACACTAGTTACCTAAGCTTTGTTAACTTGGGCCTCAGTTTGCTCATCTAAGCAACGGAAACAAAAGCAACTACCAGCCACCGTGTCTATGAAAAACACTGGCAAATGCAAACTACATCAGCCCCGAGCTGTCGTTTCACATCTGGACCAAAGAAAAGACAATTAGCCCCAGAAAAGACAATTAACTTGATACCTTTAGAAAGAAGAAAAAAAAACTGTCTTTGAATATAATTACTTTTACACTTGCTTGGGAAATCTCTACCCAGTCTCAAGAGGGTTAAAAATGAGGAAGGGAGACAGACACACACACCAAAAACGATGGCAAAAATAAAACCAATTAGAGTTTTTATATCATGCTCCCTAAAAATTTTTAATCAAACTTGCTCCTCTGTTTCCTCTTTGGTCATTTTGGCAGGAAATTCCCTATGTTGTCCTTAAACTGGGAGGAGCTTCTCTGTCACCAAGAAGAACTGTTACTATCTGGAGCTGTGCCACCCAGACCATGCTCTTGGAGGGCCACCCTTAAGAAGCAGGGAAGGGGCCACAGTTCAGAGCACAGAACTGAGATGGGAGGCCCCAGGTGCACACACCCCCCCAGCACAGACGAAGCAGTGGCAGGAAACAGGTATACACAACCATGCTTCCTAGTCTCTGTCGCCAGTTCCAACAGGGCTCCAGCTGGGTTTTTCTTTTCTTTGTGAAGGCCACCAGAAAGCAGTTTCCACAAACTCCATTGCCTTCTCTATTTCCAGCATGTAACTACCCTGGGTTCCAGAAAGTCCTTTCTGGGATCTAACAAATCTCTCAAGCCAGAGATCACGCCAGTCTCCTCTTGCTCGGGGCCCTGTTGGAGAGTCTGTCTGGTACTCACCTCCCCTTCCCGTCCCAATCATGAGGATGGAGGGGGCTTCCTGTCCACAAGAGCCTTTAGACATGAGGGCCCACAGCCCCTTCCTTCCA
>NW_007036726.1:0-1523 GCF_000164805.1 Carlito syrichta
AAAAAAAAAGAAAGAAAGAAAAAGAAAAAGAAAAGACAGAAAGCAGACCAGTTCTCTCTGGCCCAAGAATTATAGTAAAGAAACCTGGCAAAAATTACTTTAACCACACGAATTCCCTGACAGAACAGAATGACCTGTAGTAATTCCTCTAAAAAGTCTATAAATTCAGTCTAATCATGAGAAGAATATTAGATGAACCCAACTTCAAAGATATTCATATTAAAAAACCTGACTAGTACTCCCTCAAGGTCATTAAAAACCATGAAAGAGTAAAAACTGATGCAGAACTGGTTAGAATGGGGAAACATGATGGCTAAATGCCATGATATTCTAGAATAGATCCTGAAAGAGGGGAAAAGGATATTGTTTGTAAAACTAGTACAATGCAAATAAAGCCTGCAGTTTGCTTACAGGTAATGTACCCATGTGAATTTCTTGCTTTTGACACATGTGCCAAGGTAAGGTTAGATATTAACTTAGGAAAATTGGTTAGGAATATGAAGGAAGTCTCTATATAATCTTTTCATACTTGTTGCAAGTCTAAAATCATTCTAACACAAAACTTACATTAAAATTGTGACTGGTCAAGGGCAATGGCTCACTCCTGTAATCTCAGCACTTTGTGAAGCTGAGGAAGGAGGATTACTTGACCCAGGAGTTGGAGACCAGCCTGGGCAACATAGTGAGACCTTGTCTCTACAAAAAATTAAAAATTAGCCAAGCATGGTGGCATACACCTGTTGTCTCAGGTACTCAGAAGGCTGTAGCCCAGGAGGCTGAGACTACCATGAGCCATGATTGTAGTGATCATGCCACTACATTCCAAAGTGGGTGAAAGAGTGAGACCCCCGACTCAAAAAATAAATAAATTGCAACTTCATGATTAAATGACAGAGTTGTATTTAGATATTTCCTATAATTGAGATAATATGTTTCTTTTTTTTTCCTTTAGAAAGTGTCCATTGTGCTCCACTGGTTGTTGTAGAAGCAACAAAATTCCTAATTAAACAAAACAGATTCATGTCTTCTGCCTCCAGATTGATACTCCCTTGCTGCTCCAAGCTTGACTAGAGGCTCCTCCTTGCCTGGAAATGCAGGGTTTTATCCTGTAAATTCTTTGTTATCAACAAGGCCATTAGGCATCAAGGCTTGTCACAGAACCATCCCAGAACAAAGAACTGACATGAATTTTCTTTTATCTCATAAACAAGATGTCTATTTAATGTTTGCTTTTCACCCACACTTAAAAAAAAGTCAGATTAATCTATTTTCTGCATCTTATTAGTCCAATGTGTAACCAAAGTTTTTCTTACTATGCCTATCTTTTTCCGTAAACATCATCATCATCATCATCATCATCATCATTATTTTGAGTTGGAATCTCACTCCGTTGCCCAGGCTAGAGTGCAGTGGCATTCTCATGGCCACTGCAGCCTCAACCTGCTGAGCTCAGGCGATCCTTTCACCTCAGCCTTCTTATGGCCAGAACTACCGGCGCCCACTACCATGTCTGGCTATTTTTT
>NW_007036727.1:0-8773 GCF_000164805.1 Carlito syrichta
GACCTGCTGGGCTCCGGAGATCCTTCCGCTTCAGCCTTCCAAGTAGCCGGAATTACAGGCATGCGCTACCACGCCCGGCTGATTTTTTTGATTTATCATAGAGATGAGGTCTCGCCAAGTTGCCTGGGTGGGTCTCGAACCCGCGGACTCAGGCAATTCACTCACCTCAGCCTCCCAAAGTGCAGGATTACAGGCTTAAAAATGTAAATCAGGGCAGGCTCAGTGGCTCAGCCTGTAATCCCAGTACTTTGGGAGGCTGAGGCCAGTGAATTGTCTGAGCCTGCGAGTTCAAGACCTGCCTAGGCAATTTGGCAAGCATCTCTACAATAAATCAAAACTTAGGTGGGCGTGGTAGCGCGCGCCTGTAGTTCCAGCTACTCAGAAGGCTGAGGCAGGAGGATCGCCGGAGCCCGGCAGGTTGCAGCTGCGGTGGCTGAGAGGCGTGCCACTGCCCTCCAGCCTGGGCGACAGAGTGAGACTCTGACTCCAAAAAAAAAGTAAATCGGATTAAACCTCCCCATAGGGAGAACCTCAAACATTCTGCTCCGTGGGAGAGCGGCCAGATGAAGAGAGTTGCGGAAAGAAGACCCTGGGGCAGCGCTCACGGTGACAGTCCCTGCTCCCAGCCCACTGGAGGCGGAGGCAGGAGGCTCACTTGAGCCCAGGAGGTCGAGTCCCACCTGGACCACATAGGCAGACACGTCTCTACCAGAAAAGATTTTAAAAAGTCAGCTGCAGCCGGGCTCGGTGGCTCCGCCTGTCATCCCGCGCTTTGGGAGGCTGAGGTGAGTGGATGGCCTGAGCCCATGGGTTCAAGACCCGCCTGGGCCGCTTGGCGAGACCTCGTCTCTACAATAAATCAAAAATCAGCCGGGCGTGGTCGCGCACGCCTGTAATTCTGGCTACTCGGAAGGCTGAGGGGGAAGGATCGCCGGAGCCCAGCAGGTCGAGGCTGCGGTGGCCGGGAGCGGCCACTGCACTCCAGTCTGGGCGACAGAGTGAGACTCCAACTCAAAAAAAAAAAAAGTCAGCTGGAGCCGGGTTCGGTGGCTCAACCTGTAATCCTGTGCCTTGGGAGGCTGAGGTGAGTGGACTGCCTGAGCCCACAGGTTCGAGACCCGCCCGGGCAACTTGGTGAGACCTCATCTCTATGATAAATAAGAAATTAGCTGGGTGTGGTAGCGCGTGCCTGTAGTTCCGGCTACTCGGAAGGCTGAGGCGGAAGGATCGCTGGCGTCCAGCAGGTCGAGGCTGCGGTGGCCAGGAGCGGCCACTGCCCTCCAGTCTGGGTGACAGAGTGAGACTCCAACTCAAAAAAAAAAGGCAGCTGGGCACACTGGCTCATGCCTGTTATCCCAGCTACCTGAGAAACTGAGTCGGGAGACCACCTGAGCCCAGGAGTTGGAGGCTGCAGTGAGCTGTGATCACACTACTGAATCCAGCCTGGGCTACAGAGTGAGACCCAACTCAACTCGCAGACAAAAAAACCCATGGGACCCTTGGAACGGGTGCATTTTATTACATGTAAGTTATACTGCACACACAATCCCTGAAGGTCAGAGTTCCAATTGTGCAGGGTGAGAAGAGCTCTTCAGACAGTGGGGTGACGGCCACACACAGAGGGAGCGCACTTAATGCCACTGAGCTGCACACTTAACACGGGCTCAGTGTTTACTCTCAATTGAATCAGTTTATCTACCTACCTATCGTCCATGCAGAACCGATGAGAAATTTTGTTATGTGCACTTTACCACAATAAAAAAGTTGAGTTCCTAGTTTGTACCAAAACAGGTAGATGCATGGATGGATGGCAGACAGAACAGACGGGGGACGGTGGATAGACGGACGAATGGACGGACAGATGGGCGGAGGGTGGCTGACGGAGGGAGGGACGGTCGATCGACAGGCGGAGGCGTGGCTGCCGGGAGAGGGCAGACAGGTGGACGGGCAGACAGACAGGACGGACAGAGGGCAGGACTGGTACGTGACCGATGATGCATAGGCCGATAGAGCGACTGGCCGAGTGGGGAGTCAAAGCCCACCCAGACCAAGAGCAGACGGCAGGCAGGCGCGGGGAGGGCAACGAGGAGTGACTGCTCGAGGTTACGGGGTCTCCTTGGGGGCGACGGAATGTTCCGCAACGTCCTCGTGTGGGGCGACGTCGGCCAAAGGACACAAAACGTCCACGACGCGGGAGGGATGGCCCGAGAGATCACTGTGCAGATGGTGACTGGCTGGGGACAACATGCAGTGTTGCCAAGGGGGAGGCTTGAAAGCATCCGTGTGTGAGGTGATGCACAGGCCAGTCAGCCTGATTCAGCCATTCCACAGTGCAGACATCTCGCAATATGTCAGCTTGTGCACCAGAAACATGGACAAGTTTTACTTGTCCACTCAAAGCAGTGCTCTGGGGTGGCTCAGGCCTGCGGTCCTGGCACTTTGGGAGGTCGAAGCGGGAGGCTCCTCATGCTGCCCGCAGGGCTCTGCCTCTGGGCTTCGCGTCCGCTGTTCCCGCTTCCTTCCCCGAGCTCTTCGCCAAGTTGGCTCCTCACCCAACCCTGTGCGTGGGGTCCCTGCCATGACCCTGGGCTGAAGTACCCGCCCTGCGACAGACTGAACATAGGTGTCCTCTCAACATGTTTATGGTGAAACCCTGACCACCACATGATGGTATCTGGAGGGTGGGACCTTTGGGGGTGATCAGAGCAGGAAGGTGGGGCCCCCAGGGTGAAGAAAAGGAAGACAGCCGGGCCCCTTCCCCCGATGGGCCCTAGCGAGAAGGCAGCCACTGCCAGTCCCGCACCAGAACCCGAATGGCTCGGGCTTCCGGCCTCCAGGCTGCGGGAAGCAAGCGCTTGTCCAAGCCACAGTCGCCAGTATTCCCTTATACAGCCCGAGCTAAGACACGCCCACCAGCCCGCCTCTCTTCCGTCTGCTCTAGCCTTCCTGCCGCCTTCTGATGTTTCAGTTACTTATTTAGAGATGGGGTCTGGAGTGCAGTGGTGCAATCATAGCTCACTGCAGCCTTGACCTCCTGGCTCAAGTGATCCTCCTGCCTCAGCCTCCTAAGTAGCTGGGATTACAAGCATGGGCCATGGCGCCTGGTCCCATCCTCATGTTCTATGGGAGAAGATGACCACATCAGGCTTTAAACGGAAAGAAATGCAAGATGTGGTCATATAAGCCATTTAGAGACGTGGAGGCAAAGTCCCAAAAAATTCAGATGAGAGGTGAGAGTGGTTCCCACCAGTGCAGGGAAAATGTGGGTGGAGGTTGAGAAAAGCAGTCACCACCTGATGTAGCCTCGTTTCCATGCATGCGTGACTCTGATCAAAGTAAAAATGAGGCCAGGCGTGTGGCTCATCCCTGTAATCCCAACAATTTGGGAGGGCAAGGTGGGAGGATCACTTGAGGCCAGGAGCTCAAGACCAGCATAGGCAACATAGTAAGACACTGTCTCTATAAAAATTAAAAATGGCCGGGTATGGTGACTCCAGCCTGTAATCTCAGCACTTTGGGAGGCCAAGGCGAGATGATTGCCTGAGACCATGGGTTCAAGACCAGCCTGGGCGACTTGGAGAGACCTAATCTCTACAATAAGTCAAAAGATTAGCTGGGCGTGGTAGTGCATACCTGTGTTCCAACTCCTTGGAAGGCCCAGCAGGTTGAGGCTGCAGTGGCCATGAGCGTGCCACTGTACTCCAGCCTGGGTGACAAAGTGAGACTCCAACTCAAATAAATAAAAAACAAATAAATAGTGGTGTGTGAGCCTGGAGTCCCAGCTACTCAGGAGGCTGAGGCAGGAGGATTGCTTGAGTTCAAAGAGGTTGAGGCTGTGGAGAGCTATAATCATACCATTGCACTCCAACCTGGGCAACACAGCAAGATCCCACCTTAAAAAAACAGAGTAGCGAAGATGATCATCCTCAGCATTGATCACGCCTACTATGTGCCAAGCATTATGCTAATCTTACAGCCACCCTCCAAGGTGGGTCCTCAGAGCCTCAAGTGTATCATGATGGACAAGCTGGGGCCTCAAGAGGGGAGTCAATGTGCCCGAGGTCACAAGGCCATTTGGAGACAGCACAACCCAGAACCAAAGCCTGCTCACGGGGTCCCTCCATTCCCCGGCATTTAACCACAGAACATTTATTAAATGCTCCCAAGGTACGGGATGCACACAGCAAGTGCCCAGTGCATTCTTCTTAAAGAACCCACTTTACAGATGAAGGAAGCACGGCTTGAAATTTTGAAAAGCAAGGGCAGAGCTGAAGCCTGCAGCCAGGCCCACGGGCTCCAGACCACAAGCCAACACAGCCACCAGTGCCCCCTGGAGCCAGAGCCAGTCGTTGGCAGCCAGCACCAGCGCATCTGGGCACCTACTGTGTGCCTCATTCTGCTTTTTTTTTTTTTAAAGCAGGATTTATTGAGGGGAGGGAAAAGCTCCCAGAGCAGGAGGGGACCTGAGGGGGTTGCCCTCTGTTCTGCGCTTAGGGCTTCCTGTGAGTGAGGCAGATGGTGTGCTCCAGGAACCCCACATGGGCACGAGTGTGGCTGCCCTGGGGAACATGACTGCCAGTGGGGACAACAGCCACAGGAAGCAGCCCCTGCTGGCAGGCTGCTTTCCCAGGCAACGCAGCAAGAAACAGGAACCCAGGCCATAGCCAGCCATGCTCGGGCTTGGGGACAGAAGCGGGGACAGGATGTGCCCGGCCTCGTGGTCCCCTGGAGCTGCCTACATGGATTCCATGCGCAGCTCCCGCCCACACCCAGTACCCAGCCTGGCAGCAGCTTGAGCCCCCCGTCCTCCACTGTGGACAAAGAGATGGCTGTCTGCTCTGGCAGGGACTGGGCAGGGAGAGGTCAACAAGGGCGACCGTGGTCAGATTTCATGTGGCAACTGCAGGACAAGTCAGAAGAGCCAGGCAGGGTGCAGAAACATCCCCTGAACCCAGGCTCTTCACTCAGCACCCCTAATACAGCACAGCCACGATGAGCACTGGCCTCGGAGCTCTGCCCCTGTCCAGCTGTGTGTTCCCAGGAAAATAACCTTGCCTCTCCCTGCCTCGGGTCATCCACCTGCAAAATGGAATTAGTGAGTGTCCCTTTTGGAGTCAGAGTCTCACTCCGGCGCCCAGACTGGAGGGCAGCGGCCGCTCCTGGCCCCCGCAGCCTCGACCTGCTGGGCTCCAGCGATCCTTTTGCCTCAGCCTTCCAAGGAGCCGGAACTACAGGTGCGTGCTACCACAGCAAGCTAATTTTTGTATTTATCGTAGAGACGAGGTCTTGCCATGTTGCCCAGGCTGGTCTGGAACCCCTGGACTCAGGCAGTCCTCTTGCCTCTGCCTCCCCACGTGCTGGGATGACAGGCATGAGCCACCGCGCCCAGCTAGCATCCCTTCTTTGCAGGACTGTGAGAGGATGAGAACTAGGCCAGGTGCATGGGACAGTCTATACACTGCATCTGCTAGTGCTGTGGGACCAATTATCCCAGAAATCACTGACCAGAACAACACATGCTTATTTTGTTGGTTTGTTTTGAGACAGGGTCTCCCTCTGTCACCCAGGCTGGAGTGCAGTGGCGTGATCAGAGCTCACTGCAGCCTCCACCTCCTGGGCTCAAGCGATCCTCCTTCCTCAGCCTCCCAAAGTGCTGGGATCACAGGCATGAGCCACCAACAAACACGTATCATCTCTCAGTTTCTGTAAGGCAAGAACCTGGGAGTGTCTTAGCTGAGTGGTTCCAGCTCAGGGTGAGGCAGCATTGGAGGTGCTGGCTGAGGTTTTGGTCTACTCGAGCTTCCCTGGGGGAGAATCCATTTCCAAACTCTCTCCTCTCTCTGTCCACGGGGCTGCCTCACCTGCCCAAGATAGATGCCATAGTCTTTCTTTTTTTTCTTTTTCTTTTTTTGAGTTGGAGTCTCACTCAGTCACCCAGACTGGAGTGTAGTGGCCGCTCCCGGATCACCGCAGCCTCGACCTGCCAGACTCCGGCGACCCTTCCGCCTCAGCCTTCCAAGTAGCCGGAACTACAGGCGCGCACTACCACGCCCGGCTAATTTTTGATTTATTGTAGAGATGAGGTCTTGCTGCCCAGGCAGGTCTCGAACCCGGGCTCAGGCAATCCACTCACCTCAGCCTCCCAAAGGCGTGGGATTACAGGCTGAGCCACCAAGCCCGGCTTCCGCCATTGTCTTTCTAATTATCTAATCTCAGAAGTGACATCTTACCACTTTTTTTTCTTTTCTCACTCTGTTACCCAAGCTGGAGTGCAGTGGTGTGATCAAAGCCCACTGAAGCCTTGAACTCCTGGCTCAAGGGTTCCTCCTGCCTCAGTCTCTTGAGTAGCTGAGACTACAGGCACCACTATGCTTGGAGAGTTTTTTAAAAACTTTGTAGCGATGAGGTCTCACTATGTCACCCAGGCCAGCCTTGAACTCCTGGGACCAAGGGACCCTCCTGTCTCGTGGTGAAGCCCTGTCCCTTTTGTGACACTTTTTTATTCTACCCGTTAGAAGCGAGTCACTAGGTCCAGCCGGCATGGAAGGGGGAGACCAGGCTAGGGCTCAAAGAGCAGGAGGGAGGGACCCCGGAGCCTGCTTCAAGGCGCTTTCCCAGGTGAGTCCATCAACCGGGGGCAGGGACTTAGAGCAGACCCAGCTCCTGCCCTGTCCTCAGGGGAGACACAGCCAGGCATGGATACCTCCAGGGACCACGGGGACAGGCTGGGGGGGAGGGAGAGAAGGGCCTGGGCAAGCCCACAGAGGAAGGGAAGGCCCTTCACATGACAGGCATGTCACATGGGCCAAGCCTTAGCCAGGGGCAGGGCCACAGTGGCACCACAACCAACACAGCCTCCGTCTGTGCCCACACAGGGCCCACGGCCTAGTGGGGGAAAGAGGCCCAAGAACTGAAAGACAGGAAAACAAGCTGGGTGCAGTGGTCCACGCCTGTAAGCTCAGCGCTTTGGGAGCCTGAGGTGGGAGGATCACGGGAGGCCAGGAGTTCAAGACCAGCCTGGGCCACATAGTGAAACCACCATCTCTACGAAAAGTTCTGAAAAGACAAGGAAACAGACAAGTAAGAATCACGACAAGCGATGGACCCTATTGGTGGCGACACGCCGGGCATCAGAGCCGCACCACATGGCTTCCCATCCTGGTCCTGCCACCGGCCACCTGTGTGACCTTGAGCGAGTCACAGGGCCGTGCTGTGCTTCCGTCCTCAGCCTGCTCATCTGTGAGACGGGTACAGGAGAGCACCTGCCTCGCCAGGTGGGAGGAGGCCCCACGGGGTCACCCTGCAAACCGCCCAGCACAGCGCCTGTGGCAGTGGGCACGTCAGTAGATGGTGGTGGCTCAGCCAAGGGGAATTGTGGGGCGTCCCCAGAGACACGGGCCAGGGGAGGACTCTCCGAGGAGGTGACGTTTAAGCCATGGCACGACTGAAGAGCAGTGGAGGCAGAGGGACCAGCAGGTGCAAAGGCCCTGAGGCTGGCATGAAGGCTGAGTGTGTTTCAGAACAGCAAAGAGGCTCGTGAAGCTGAGAGCGACGGAGAGGAGTGGAGGCTGGGGAAGAGAGCACAGGAAGGTGCTGAGCGGGGAAACCTGAGGAAGCTTCCCAGAGGGAGTGTCACAGAGCACCCCCGGCCCAGGGGGCAGCCGGGGCCTGACGCTGCAGCCTGTCAATTTGGGGATAGGGTACCACTGAGGGGGGCGTGGCCGGTGGAAGGGAGCAGGCTGGTAGGACCTTGAGCGCCCAGCTGGAGGGTGAGTCTTCCTCCTGCAGGCGGGAGGCACAGAAGGTGTGTGTGCAGGGCGCACAGTCAGATGTACTTGTGGGAACAACCACGGGCGGGACGGGGGGGCATGGGGGAGAAAGGGTGGGTTTAGAGAGGACAGAACCAGGAGCAGGCACAGGAGCCCCAGCCTGTCACGTCACACTTTGGGAGGCCGAGGCAGGAACATCACTGAGGCCAGGAGTTCGAGACAGGCCTAGGCAACACAGTGAGACCCTGTCTCTGTTTTTTAAAAAAAGAAAGTCCAGACCAGTCAGCTTGCAGTGGGCCCTTCCGTAAGATGTCACCTCTGAGGTTAGGCAATAAGAAAGACTTCACCTCTGATGTGGGTTCAGCACCCCCCGGATCCTCTTGCAATGCTTATTCACCCCAGAAGGACTCCAAGAGCCTCGCTGAGCAAGCCCCCCAGAGATATCCCAGAGACCTTCCAAGGACCCCTGCATGGGACACCAGGATACCCCCTCCTAAAGCCTTGTCTCCAGAGATCCCCAAACAAATCCTGGAATACACCGCAACGTCCCTGCGGACCCGAACAACCCCCAAAGTTCCACACAGACTCCAAACTCTCAAAGAGCGGCCCAGCCACGCAGCAACCTGGACCCAGGCCCGAGGAGGCACACGCCCTCCAGAGACGCTCGGAGTCCCCACCCACTTCCCAAGAGGCTGCTTCACCCCTCAGGGAAAGCCCTAAATAGACCCGAGCAGTCTTGGCAGCCCCAAGAGACCACGTGTCGCCCTCGTGAACCCCCAGCAGTCTCTGCGGTCATCAGGCCCCAGAGAGACCCCAAGCCCCCGCGGCTTCCCAATCGGCCCCAGCTCCCTGGGACTTTCACGAGCTGCCCAGAGACCCCCAAGTTGCCCCCCAAGTCCGCTCTGGTCTCCCAAGCAGCCTCCAAAGCCCCAAGCACCTTGGACCCCCGGGGTCCCCCTCAGAGCCCCCAGCCCGTCGCTCTCTCAGCCCCCGCCCTAAGCCCC
>NW_007036727.1:9855-15740 GCF_000164805.1 Carlito syrichta
GCCAGGCTCCGCCCCGTTCCCGCTTCTAAAGCACCCCCTCGAGCTCGGAGCCGGACCCCGCCCCCAGGCCTGCCATTGGCCGGGTCCGCAGGCCAGGCCCCGCCCCGCTCCGGCTCCCGAAGCTCGCCCCCCCGCGGGGAACCGGACTCCGCCCCAGCCTGGGATTGGCTGGGTAGTGAGGCCAGGCTCCGCCCCGTTCCCCGCTCCTAAAGCACGACCTCGAGCTGGGAACCGGACTCCGCCCCAGCCTGGGATTGGCTGGGTAGTGAGGCCAGGCTCCGCCCCGTTCCCGCTTCTAAAGCACCACCTCGAGCTCGGAGCCGGACCCCAGGCCTGGGATTGGCCAAGTACTGACCAGGCCGAGCTCCGCCCTATGTGGGGCCCTTTCGTCCCGGCCAATCATTACGACAGACCCCGCCCTCAGAGCCATCACTTCCCGCCCGTCAGTCGCTGTCGGGCCCCGCCCCCTGTCTCGACCCAGCCACTATGCTGGGTCCCAGAATCCACCTTCGCGCCCTGTCCCTAAGCCTGTGCAGCCTCAGGTCCTGCGCCTTCCTCCAGGTCCCGCATCTATCCACGGGCCTCTCGCGCTCCGGCTGGGCACGCCCACAGACCCAAGCCCCGCCCTCTCTGATATAGGCCCCGCCCCCACCCGGGGCCCAGCTCGCGCCCCCGGGCTCAGATTCTGCCCTCTGGGTGTCACTCCGGCCCACCCGGCGCCTAGGCCCCGCCCCTCCTCCCACAGGTCTAGCGCAGGGCCCTCCGCCCACGTGGAAGAAGCTGGCCCTTTTCCGGAGGCCACGACCATAGAGCAGCCCCGGGCCAGAGAGACAACGGCTACCAAGACCTGCGTGCTAGAACAGCCCGCCGAGGACCGCCGCGGTCGCCATGGCAACCAAGCCTTGCCCTCCCCCCTCCCCGCCGCCCTCCGCGCCGCTTTTGGGAGACTCCGTGTCCCGCAGCCGCGGGGCGTGGCGCTCGGGACTCCTGCCCGCGGGCCAGAAGCGTCCGCGCACACCCACGGCCGGCCTGGGCCGGATTCTTGCCCCGACTTGTCCTAAATCCAGCCCAGAGCCTGGAAGATCGAAAGGCACTTTCCAGCGCCCCCGGAGCGCTAAACTCACGCCCCTGGGGCCTCGGGAGGCCCCAGCTCTCACCCGCCTCAGTCCTGGAGCCTCATTCCTGGACCCGACCAAGCCCTGATCCAGATCCCTGCCAAGCTTCGTCAGTTAAGTCCCAGCGTCACTCCCCGGGGGCCCGGGGGCGGTGGGGGACAGAATCCAGAGGCCCCCACCCCCCAGATGCTCTCACGAGTGCCGTGCTTGCACTCTGGGCCCCCAGTGCCCACCCCGGGTCCTCAGCGCCCACCCCGGGGTCCTCAGTGCCACCCAGAGCCCAGGAAGCCTCTCCCGAGCAGGCCCGGACCACCCACCTCCGCCTTGTGCTGACGGGAAGCCGCGGGCCGACCCTCAGGCTCGCCGTCCCTTCAGGTCCCCCAGAGGCCCATGCAGGAGGCCGGCGGAGGCCCTGGGCCTCCCCAGGCTTCCGGGCGTCTGTGCCTGCAGCTGCCTGGGCCTTCCCCCCCAAGCCGGGCGCCCATGCAGGCTCCGGCCCCGCCCCTGCAGCCCCCTCCGCCTCTGCCCTGCCCACCCCACCCTCGCCTGTGTTCTGCCCTGCTTGGCCGACCTTTCCCGCGCTCCTTGGGCGGCGGCCAGGGCCCGCGGCCAGCGCCACTCGGAGGACAGGGCTGGGCCGGCTCACCCCGGGCGGCCACGGGTCCTGCGGGCGCCCGGGGTGGGTGGCGGGGGGCGAGGAGGCAGACCCTGGCCAGCTACCCTCGTGGCCCGGGAGGCCAGCCACGGCCAGCAGGGACACTGCACTCTCGGCCTGCCGGGTGGCAACGCTGCCATCATCCCGTTTGACAGGTAGACGGAGGACTGGGCGCAGCGGCTCCCGCCCGTCATCTCAGCACTCGGGAGGCTGAGGCGGGAGGATGGCTGGAGGCCAGCCTGGGCAACTAGAGGGACCCCGTCTCTGCGACACAAGCACACACACACAAGAGGAGACGGCGCACGCCACCTCGGAGCTGGGGTGGACCGGCGAGGGGCGATCCTCGGGGCCCTCCGCCACGCCCGCCCCTGCTCTGCGCGTCCTCCTTCCCCAAACTCCCCCTTTGCCCCAGTTCCCTCCCTCCTCCCTGGCCCCACTTGCTCCCCTCCCCCGCCCTTCGCTCTCAGACGGCCGCAGTCCGTCCGAGTCAGCCGCGTCTTCACCGCCAGTTTTCTTTTCCTTTTGAGTGGGAGTCTCACTCTGTCGCCCAGACTGGAGGGCAGTGGCCGCTCCCGGCCCCCCGCAGCCTCGACCTGCCGGGCTCCGGCGATCCTTCCGAGTAGCCCGAATCACAGGCATGCACAACCAACCACGCCCAGCTGATGTTCTGATTTATTGTGGAGATGAGGTCCTGCCGCCCAGGCGGGTCCCGAACCCGCGGGCTCAGGCCATCCACTCACCTCAGCCTCCCAGAGGCGCGGGATGACAGGCTGCGCCGCCGAGCCCGGCTTGCCAGTTTTCACACAGAGAGGCCGAGGCAAGGTTTGAGTCCTGTTTTCAGTTTTGCGCTGGCTCGGGGAAAGGGGGGGCCAGTTTCCGGGCCGCCTTGGGGAGAAGGGACTGTGGCTTCTGTGGGGCTTTGGGGAGGACGGGGGGAGAGAAGTTCTGCGCCAGAGGCCTACGTTGTGGGGCGCTGTGTCCTGGGCCCCGACAGACGTCACGCAGCAGACGCCGGCGTCCACCCTGCTGCCTTCCTGATTCACACAGTTTCCAATTCTGAAACACAGCTGTCCTCGAGGACTTCAGATGAGGAACGGGGCCCATCTTTCCCCCAGGAAACTGAGGCATGGCCAGCAGGGCAGAACTCAGGCTTCGGGGCCAAACTAGTCGCTGTCCCCCTCAGCTGGGTGGCTGTGGACTGGTCACTCCCCCCCCACCTCTTCGTGGTCCTCTGGGTGGGAACGCCCTCTTTCCTCCTCCTGGGAGCTATGCTGCTAACGTTAAATTTATTTTATTGTTCTTTTTTTTTCTTTTTTTTGAGTTGGAGTCTCACTCTGTCGCCCAGACTGGAGTGCAGTGGCCACTCCCGGCCACCACAGGCTCGTCCTACTGGGCTCCGGCGATCCTTCCGCCTCAGCCTTCTGAGTAGCTGGAACTACAGGTGTGCGCTACCACACCTGGCTAATTTCTGATTTACTATAGAGATGAGGTCTCGCCAAGTTGCCCAGGCGGGTCTCGAACCCACGGGCTCAGGCAATCCACCCACCTCAGCCCTCCAAAGGCGCGAGATTACAGGCTGAGTCACCGAGCCCGGCTTTTTTTTTTTAAGAGGCAGAGTCTGGCTCTGTCACCCAGGCTGTAGCGCAGTAATGCCGTCACAGCTCACAGCAGCCTCCAACTCCTGGACTCAGGTGATCTTGCCACCTCAGCCTCCCAAGTAGCTGGGGACTGCAGGTGCATGCCACCCTGCCCGGCTAATTTTTATTTTTTTGTAGAGATGGGGGTTTTGCTGTGTTGCTCAGTCTGGCCTCGAACTCCCGGCATCAAGCGATCCTCCTGCCTTGGCCTCCCAGAGTGCTGGGACGACAGACGTGAGCCCGTGTTTTCCTTAAGGCATTAGCAGCTCTCACCTGAGCCGGGACACACGAGGCCCCGCCCCCAACCCCCAGAGGCCCCTCAGAACCAGGTCGAGGCTTAGGCAGATTAGTGAGGTCCTCAACCGACTTCTTAAAGAGTTCTAATCTTGGGAGAGGAGCGCGCCCGCGGTCCCTGGTGCAGGCCCCGCACCCGTGGGCAGCCATGGTCTCCCTGTTCTCGGGCCGCGTCCTGATCCGCAACAACAGTGACCAGGACGAGCTGGACACCGAGGCGGAGCTGAGCCGCCGGCTGGAGAACCGGGTGGTGCTGCTGTACTTCGGCGCCGGGGCCTGTCCGCAGTGCCAGGCCTTCGCGCCCGTCCTCAAGGACTTCTTCGTGCGGCTCACAGACGAGTTCTACGTGCTGCGGGCGGCCCAGCTGGCCCTGGTTTATGTGTCTCAGGATCCCACGGAAGAGGAGCAGGACCTGTTCCTCAGGGACATGCCGGAGAAGTGGCTCTTTCTGCCCTTCGAGGACGACCTGAGGAGGTGAGGAGGCGCGGGGAGGCCGGGGCTTCCTGGAGGAGGCAGCCTCCTCGCTGGAAAGGAAGCAGTTGCGTAGTGAGTCACATATTCAACCCAAAGCCAATGGCCACGTGCTGGGCACGGGGGTACCGGGGGTGCCCATGTCCCCGGTGGCTCTCGGGGGTGGGGGGGCAGACCAGAAACAGAGACCCAGCCATATAACCGCACCCACAGTTGTGCCCCGGAAGACCAGGCGAGGGGAAGCGAAGGGGAGCCTGAGATGGCACTGGGGGTTAGCAGAGGCTTCCTGGAGGAGGCAGCCTCAATGAGGGCCCCCAGGAAGAGGGAAGACAGGATCCTGGAGAGGAGGGGGGAGGGTTTCCAGGCAGAGGGCACAGCGCAGACAAAGGCTCGAGGCTGTCAAAGGAGGACGGGCGTGTAATTCCCGGTGTGAGAGGTCAGAGGGCAGAGGTGACCTCCGAGGAGGAGCCATGGAGGGTGCAGGAGCGGAGAGTGAGGGTGTCTGGTTCAAGCTTTACACACTTTACAAGCTTGTCTCATAAACAGGATGCTAGTTTGACTTAAAAAGCAAAGAAAAAGAAAACAACTTTTCTTTTTTTGGTCATAGAAATGGGTGGGGGGTCTGACCATGTTGCCCAGGCTGGTCTCGAACATTCGGGCTCAGGCGATCCTTCTGCCTCGGCCTCCCAAAGTGCTGGGATCAAAGACGTGAGCCACCGCGCCCAGGCTCGTTTGACTTTTATTCTGGAAAAAAAGCGCGAATACAGCAGAAAACCGCAAGAAGGGTACAGTGGTGCCTCGCCTTTGTCCTGCCTTGCCACATTTGTTGGGCGTGTGTGGCATGTGCTGAGCCATTTGGAAGTGAGTCACCGTGTTTCCTGGGGTCATTCATTGGGTCACACGACTCAGCAGGCTCTGGTCATGGAGCCCTCCCTCTCGCCCGACACGGCCGGGCATGGACACCCACCCAGCCACCCTCTGCAGCTCTTCCCTGCCCCCCGATGGGCAGCAATGCCAGCTGCAAGGGGGTTGCCGAGGAACGCTGTCCCCTGTCTTATCTGGGCTGTGCCCATGTCCCCCCCTCCCCAGGGAGTTGCCAGAGAAAACACAGGGTGCCCAGTTAAGTTCACACTTCAAGTGGCACGCAGTGGCTCACGCCTGGAACATCAGCACTTTGGGAGGCAGAGGTGGGAGGACGGCTAGAGGCCAGGAGTTCAAGACCAAATCGAACAGCATAGCGAGACTCCCATATCTACAAAACAATGCGCACACGCAAAAAGCCGGCTGTGGTGGTACACACCTGCAGGCCTACCTACTCGGGAGACTGGATTGGAAGCACAGTCTGAATCCAGGAGGTTGAGGCTGCAGGGAGCTGTGAGTGTGCCACTGCCTTCTAGCCTGGGCAAGAGAGTGGGACCCCCACTCTAAGTAAATAAACGCCCAGCGGGGAGGAGGGTCCTTGGGCTTGGTGACGGGACGCCCAGGAGGAGACTGGGGGGTCAGAGGGCTGGGTGTGGAGGCTGAGTCGGGAGTACCACCGACCTGGGCGTTTGAGACCAGGCTGGGCCACACAGCGAGACCCCATCTCTACAAAAAATAAGGAAATGGCTGGGTGCGGTGGCTCGGCCTGCAACCCCAGCCCGCTGGGAGGCCGAGGCGAGGGCAGGGGACTGCCCGCCTGCGCAGTAAGTCAAACCGCGCCGGGCGTGGCAG
>NW_007036728.1:0-6901 GCF_000164805.1 Carlito syrichta
GGATTTGGAGTCGATCATACTCAGTGATTTATCACAGAAACAAAGAACAGAGGCCCATATGTCCTCACTCGTAAGAGGACCTTGAACAATTATCGTGCTATAAGAAAGCGACTGGCAATACTGGGAAACTGTGGGGGGCGTGGGATTGGGAGCTGAGGGGAACTGCCAGGGGAGGAAGGGGCACACCTCACCAGCAAGGGTCCCTGCATGGTCCATGTTCGTATGCCTAACCCTGAATTGGGCCCCACATCTTTATAATAAAAATAAATACATAAAACAGGCTTTATTGTGATGTAGGTGTTGCAAGATACAATAAGATGGTTCGGTATATTCACAGAGCCCAAGAGATGAGGCCCCGCCGTGCCACACAGGGCCACGTGGGGAAGCAGCAGGTGGGTCAAGAGGCACAAGGAGAGAGTAGAAGACGGACGGGGCGGCTAGGCACAGCCTTGGGCCCACGGCCTGCTGCCGTGACTCTCGCCAGTCATTCTACACCTTCCTGCTCCGCTCTGCCTGGCCTTCCCTTGGAAACCCTAACGAAGACTCTGCCTCCTGACCCCGCCTGCTTTCCTTCCCATGTAGACCTGAGTGACATAGCTCCTGTTTCTTTTCTTTTTTGTCTTTGAGTCGAAGTCTCACTCCATCGCCCAGGCCGGAGTGCCGTGGCACGCTTCCAGCCACCACAGTCTCGACCTGCGGGGCTCAGGCGATCCTTCCGCCTCAGCCTTCCAAGGAGTCGGAACTACAGGCGCACGCTACCACACCCGGCTCATTTTTATTTATTGTAGAGATGAGGTCTCGCCAAGCTGCCCGGGCTGGTCTCGAACCCCCGGGCTTAGGCAATCCACTCACTCGCCTCGGCCTCTCAAAGTGCATGGATGACAGGCTGAGTCACCCAGCCCGGCCCATACCTCCTGTTTCTAAGGATCCCCGAGTATCAACGCTTTCTTCTTGACATCATTCCATGTCCCCAAGTCTCAGCAAACATGATGAAAGCGCATCTCGTGTGCATTTGACAACATATGGATTCAGCAACGAAGTCACTCACGTTAGCAAAATCAGAAAGTTCTCTTGCATGTAGTGCCAATGTTCAAAGACATTTCGGTTCATTAACATAATTTGCATGCAGATTGAAAGTAGCTTAGCAGTAGATCACATACACGACTTTATGACAATACATTTGGTGGGGAAAGAGTCGGTGAATCGGGATGCGAGTCCATTTGCCAAATCCTGGTTGAATCACAACCACAGACTGGGCACAGACGTAAGACCTGATAAGAATCAAGACAAACTTGTAGACCATATGGAATAAAGAGGGTTGCATATTTTATGACTTGTAAATTCTGTGCTACGTATACCTTATATTCTATGACTCTAGAGTCAAGTGACGTGGGCGTATGGATGCATCTTTTTTCTGGAGGACTGGTTCCTGAATGCTGAGGCCCCTATCAGCCCACACTCCAGAGGCCGTCTGCATACTCAACCCAGCCCAGCACCCCCTCAGCACATGGCGTAGAGCTGCCGGGGCTCCAGCCATCTCTGCAGCTGCAAGCATATGCAGGGTCGGGAATGCATCCTGTGGGGTCCAGCTGCTGGCCAGGAGATCAGTGAGGGCACAGCAGTGGCAGCTGAGGGGGTGGGTACTCTTATCTTCTCTTCCCAGAAGCAGACAGTCCAGGCCAGATGGGAAAGGCCTGAGCATGTAAAGCGTATGGTACTTCATTTTATCTTTTTATGTGCATTTAATTAATTAAGTGTTAATTACTTTTGCGTCTGAATCTCACCCTGTTGCCCAGGCTGGAGTGAGTGGCATATGACCACAGCAACTGCAGCCTCAACCTGCGGGGCTCAGGCCATCTTTCCACCACAACCTTCCAAGTCGCAGGGACTACAGGCATACAGGACCACATCCGGTTAAATTTTTACTTATTTATTGTAGACACGAGCTCACAACGTGTTGCCCAGGCTGGTGCCGAACTCCCAGACGCAGGCACCTCTCGCCTCGGCCTCCCAAAGTTCTGGGATCACAGACGTGAGACACCACGCCTGGGCTAGAACTTAATTTTGCATATTCAAAGCTGGGTTGAGTCCCAGAGGCTTTTACTCATGTGATATGCAGCTTCATATGGCAGAGTGGCTTGTGCAGACCACGGAAATTGGAAATACACCCAGAGCTAGCTGTTTTGGAATGCTCCCAGCCAAGGGAGGGCCTTTTGCATCCAGGCTAGAGGGGAGATTGTGACGTTGGTGAAAGGAACAGAAGGCGGGCTCCTCAACTGGCAGACTCTGAAGGAAACTGAAGGAATGTGCTGAGCACTCAGAGAATTGGTAGAAACCCTCATGCCTCCCTGCGTCTTCTCCCAGCGTCCCCGAGCTGGCTGCTCTCGCAGAGAGGGCAAGTGTGGACGTGTGGTGATAGCCGTTGTACCAGCATAGACTTTGCCAGGGCAAAGTTGGTGAGGAAAAGGGGCTACTGTAAACAACCCAGGACTGACAGCGCTGGTGACCGGACAGCGCTGGTGACCGCTCTCTCTGGAGGCCTCCAGCCCTTGTCAGTATGAGCAAACCCAGAGGTGTGAAAAGGCCCATCCCAGGCAGGGGGTCGCTGGGAGATAGGGGCCCAGCAGAGCTGTCTCTATCTGTCCTCAACAGCAGGAAACAGATAAGATCTGGGACACTGTGAAGGTTCTAGCCAAGAGCCCAGGATTGCTCTTTTGTCTCCTGGGAAGTTTCTACTTTTTAATGGTCTCTCTAAACACCTGGGGTGCCATTTACGGGGAAAATGCCTTTCATCCTCAAATTCTCCATGTTCTTATCAGAGCTGGGTGGGTAAAGTTTTTTCAGTTAGTTGGTAAACAGATGGTGGATGATAAATGACTTTGGTTTTCTTGCTTATAATTGACAATCATTTTACTAGAGGGAGCCTTATTCCTGGTTTCCACTGTCTTACTTAAAATGTAAATTAGGATTTATACCCTCGTCATTCGAATACTGGACAGTTCTTAGTTTTTCTTTCAACCACAGTTGCAGCCTCTCAAACGTGAAAACATCCTCAGTTCAGTTTCCCAAGTGCAGCCATTGGAAAGAAAGCAGTGTGTCTTTTTTGCCTGCCCGTGTTTTTCAGTACACTTTGTATGGGGGAAAAAGGCACACAAGATAGGTAAACACAAATTCTACAAATAGCATACACATATTTATCAAGTTCTTAGGATAAATTTGCAAAGTTCATCGCTTGTTTGTTCCCACGATAGTCAAACTGAAATAGAAGGTACTGCTCAGAATGCACTTGAAACTATTTTTTTTTTTTTGACACTTAGATGAAAAACTTTATAACTTTTTAGTAGAAAATGCCTTTAAATTACACACAGGAAAGATAAAAAAAAAAAAACCTAGCAAGAAACTCAGCTGAGTAGATGCAGATTAGCACAGTGGGAGCTGTGGCTGGGTAGACAGACAGGGTGGACCTTTGGCATAGAAGCACAGAACTTGTAGCATCTATACTTCTTTATCACAAATAATTGGTTCATTGAGAAATTTATTTAAGCAACATTATGATCTTCATTAGTTTAGGAACAGAAGTAATAACAACCCATCCATCGCTTTGGGTTTATGCTTGATTTGGAAACCAGAGCCTTCCAGAAGTAAGTTGTTGGTGGTATTTTACTTTTCTGCTATTAGTCCTCCCTTCTTTTCTCTTTCAGTTTAATATTTTATAGAGCACTTACTACATTGTCAGAACCCCGATTTCAGACATCTAGCATCTAGTACTGTGAGACTCTGCTAAGAAAATGAAAAGGCAAACTATAGACTAGTAGAATATTTTGCAAGTCACATACTTGACAAAGACCTTATAGCCAGGAAAAACTCAACCATAAAATACAAACAAGCAATCTAGTGATCAAAAAACATGAACAGGTGTTTCACCGAAGAGAAGATACAGTTGTCAAATAGCCACATGAAAAGATATTTAACATCATTTTCCAGTAGATAAATGCAAATTAAGGCTTCAGGGAACTATAACTACATACCTATTAGAAAAATACTGATGATACCAAATGCTGGTGAGGATATAGAGAAACTGGCTCTTTCATTTATTGTTGGAAACTATTTGAAGATGACTTTGGTCTCAAAATTACTGCCTTAAATATTCATATCTCAAGACTTGAATAATTATTTTTCTCACGAAAAAATGAACTCTAGGCGAACTCTCTAATGAATTCTACTGTGTTTTTCTTTCATATCATTCAAATTTATTGAATTCATATTTTCACAGTCAATAGTTAGAAATGCCAATAAACTAACTTATAACATTGAAAAATAATTGTATTACACAGGCTTATAAGCTACAGTGGACTTTAAAAGCTGAAAAACTCAGTGGATGTATCTTCTACACAAGGTGTGTGCTCTCAGAGGACTTTCCACGCTGTGGACCCTGTGTGGCTAGCCTAATGTCCCCAGTGGGCACCAATGGACTGGCCTCCTTGGCTGTGGCCACAGCCTGGGTGGGGGGTGCTCAGGCAATGGAGCTCCCCTGGAGCCGTGCCTTAGGGTGGGTTCTACTTCCTCTCTGATGGAGATGTGATCACCAAAGGTGCTGGCTGTCTCTGGGGAGAAGGAGGTGGGTGCTGGCTGTCTGCCTCCAGTCTTGGCCTCTTCCCCCTCTTGCCTGGCAAACGTGCCGGTCACAGCAGTGCTGGAGTCACACACACGGCCCTGCCCCTCTCCCAAGCACCTGGAGCCAGGGAGCCTGTGGTGAACAAGTGGATGCCACCAGGAGCGGCCCACCGCTGAGGGGCCTTTGTGGGAACAGGCCCAGCCTCTCGTGTTCACACAGCTCCATCCCAGACCTCGACGTAAGGCTCAGGGAAGCAAGAGAAGCTCTTGCATGAACACATTTATTACACCATCACAATATTCACCCAGTGCTTCCGTTTATAGTAAACTAAGCCAATGTATTCTTGACAACATGGAAAACGAGAGGGGGGCTCCTTTCTGCTCTCTGCCGTCATGTGACTTCCCCAGGCGCCCCCTCCTCCTCCCTTCTGCCGTGACTGAAAGCTTCCTGAGGGCAAAGGAGAGGCCCGGGTTCTGCACATGCGGGTCAGAGGGCCAGTTCTTATGGCATCGGGAGGAGCCATCCGTGCCCTAAGAGTGTCCCCCTGCACGGACGAGGTGATGCAGGAAGACACAGGGCAGCAGGACGAGGAGACTCAGCGAGCTACTGGTGTTCGGATCATCAGCGTGGGAAGGCAGGAAGTCTTTCACGTCTGAAAAAGCCCCAAAGAATCCATGAATACACACTTGCAGGCTCGGCTTAAGGGAGCAAGACAGAAATGTCCATACCCCTTCTTCCACAGGCTCCTTTCTGCCATGGCCTTCTAACTAGGCTTTCCCCAGGGACTCTGCTTTCCCACGTCCAGGCTGCATGCTGGGCAGAAGGAAGCCAGCTGCAGTTCGGCTCAAGAAAAGGGAGCGTTTCTCTATCTCGATTGTTCTTTCACTGCTGCTAGAAACAACTTGATTTTTGTAGAACTTGGAGAGCTTATGGAGAACTACTTTTTTTTTGGACAGCGAGTTTCACCCTGTCATCCAAGCTGCAGTGCAGGGGCACACTCACAGCCACCGCAGTCGGGTGATCCTTCTACCTCAGTCTTTCAAGTAGCTAGAACTGCAGGCATGTACCACCATGGCCGGCTACTTTTTGATTTATTGTAGAGACGAGATTTTGCAAGTTGCTCAGGGTGGTCTCAAACCCCTGAGCTCGGGCAATCCTCTCGCCTCCGCCTCCCAAAGTGGTGGAACTACAGGCGTGAGCCACTGTGTCTGACAGAGAATTACTTTCAAGTATTTTTGCTTTGTTTTTGAGTTGGAGTCTCACTCTTTTGCCCAGGCTGGAGTGCAGTGGCACACTCATAGCCACCGCAGTCTCGACCTGCTGGGCTCAGGCAGTCCTTCTGCTTCAGTCTTCCAAATAGCTGGAACCACAGACAAGCGCCACCATGCCCAGCTTTTTCTTGATTTATAGTAGAGACGAGGTCTCATGAAGTTGCCCAGGCTGATCTGGAACCCCTGGGCTCAGGCAATCCTCTTGCCCCAAGTTCCCAAAGTGCTGGGATTACAGGAACGAGCCACCATACCTGGCCTAAAGTATTGTTTTTTGCTTGTTTGCTTGTTTTTCTGGGGGTTTTTTTAGTCGTAGTCTCTGACATCCAGACTGGAGTACAGTGGCACACTCAGAGTCACTGCAGTTTTAACATGCTGGACTCAGGTGATCCTTCTGCCTCAGCCTTCCAAGTAGCTGGAACTACAGGCTTGTGCCATCACATCCAGTTAATTTTTTGATTTATTGTAGAGACAATGGCTTGCCATGTTGCTCAGGCTCGTCTCGAACCCCTGGGCTCAGGCAATCCTCTTGTTTCCACCTCCCAAAGTTATGAGATTACAGGCATGAGCCACCACGCTCAGCCTAAAGTATTGTTTTTAAAGGTTAACAGAGGCTGGGCATGGTGACTCATGCCTGTCATCCCAGCACTTTGGGAAGCCAAGGCAAGAGAATCGCTTGAGGCCAGGAGTTTGAGACCAACCTGGGAAACATGGCGAGACCTCTTCTCTAGAAAAAAATTAGCCAGGCTCAGTGGCTCAGCCTGTAATCCTGCGCTTTGGGAGGTTGAGGTGAGTGGATTGCCTGAGCCCGCGGGTTTGAGACCCGCCTGGGCAACCTGGTGAGACCTCATCTCTACAATAAATCAAAAAATTAGCCGGGCATGGTAGCGCACGCCTGTAGCTCCAGCTACTTGAAAGGCTGAGGCTGAAGGATTGCCGGAGCCCAGCAGATCGAGGCTGCGATGGCCGGGAGCGGCCACTGCACTCCAGTCTGGGCGACAGGGTAAGACTCCAACTC
>NW_007036728.1:7042-8075 GCF_000164805.1 Carlito syrichta
AAATTGCCACATGCAGTAGTGCCCACCTGTAGTCACTGCTACTCGGGAGGTTGAGGTGGGAGGATCGCTTGAGCCCACGAGTTGAGGCTGCAACGAACTATGAACACACCACTGTACTCCAGCCTGGGTGACAGAGTGAGACCAGTCTCTAAAATAACCAACAAAAGCTAACAGAGAAACCATCCTTCTGTCTCTCATTTAGCACATGAGCCAACCAGGGTGACCTTTCGGGGAGTTCCCCACTGAGTCATGCAGCAGTTGGGGCAAAGAGACCTGACTGAAAACGGTTCAATACTGCACAAGAGCTTGTGTCCCCATCGGTTGCAAAGAAGATCCAACGTTTCCCCTGCTTGGTCCTCATGATACTTCTTTGACGAGAGACCACTGGTTAAACAAGAGTGGACAGCTGTCCCGAAGCAATGGCTGCTACTCCAGCAGAGGCCGCTCAGTAGTGACCTGCTGCCAGCCTTGGGGCAGTGCCACCCCCCCACACACCTACCCGCTGGCCTGTCCCCTCGTCCCCTGGGCGAAGGGAGCAGGCTGCCCCTGGGGAAGGATTCAGGCCTCGCTGGCAGTCATTTCTTGTCTGTAACCCCAAGGACACTGTGCCAGTCCCTGGGTTAGGCCGAGTCAGCCACTCAGGCAGGGAGCCCCAAACTGGGGCTGAGAGCACCACGGTGTGTGTCCCCCAGAGGCCCGAGTCATCTTTTGAGCTTAGGAAGAAAATATCAGAATCCCCACTACGCATTTATAGAAAAGTTTAACAGTAAGCTTAATATTCACTGTGCTTATTGAATCTACAAAACTAATGACTTTTTGACCCAGCATTATTTTATATTACACTGAAAAGTAAGCTCTGATACTCATGAATGACTTCCTGAGACCTGTGACTTTTACTATATATTTGCCAAAGCCTTTTTTTTTTTGAGTTGGAGTCTCACTCTGTCGCCCAGTGACCGCTCCCGGCCACCACAGCCTCGACCTGCTGGGCTCCGGCGATCCTTCCGCCTCAGCCTCCCGAGGAGCCGGAACT
>NW_007036728.1:8199-11933 GCF_000164805.1 Carlito syrichta
GAACTACAGGTGCGCGCTGCCACGCCTGGCTAAATTTATGTTTTCCTTTTTTTCTTGAGACAGGGTCTCGTTCTGGCACCCAGGCTGGAGTGCAGTGATGTGATCATCGCTCATTGCAGCTGGAACTCCCGAGCTCAAGTGATTCGCCTCCTTAGCCTCCCACGTAACTGGGACCACAGGCATGCACAACCCAGCTTAGTGAATTTTGCTTGTGTTTTGTAGAGACAGAGTCTTGTTGCCCAGGTTTGTCTCAAATTCCTGGCCTCAGAGATCCTCCCGCCTCAGCCTTCCAAAGTGCTGAGATTATAGGCATAAGCTACTACAGTTGGTCTCAAATTGTATTTTACTGATGAAGTAAGAGAGTTAAAAAAACATTTGGAGACTACCCTGGATGAGGAGAACACCATGTTTCAATGTGAGGATTTCCTAAACTCTCCAACTGGCAGCTGGTTACGGACACCCCTGGGAGCTAGACGACCTCCCCTTCTGCCATAACACCTGGAGAGCTTGCCGTCTGCAACAGCACCTGACATGGAAGTTATCCCAGGAAGGCTGGACATGGGGTACCTGCTCAAGTCTCAGAGTCACTGGTGCCAGAATCTGCAAGGGCCGTTCTAATGACAATCCACAGGTCATAGGCTGGGTCAGGTCCACAGGTGTCTGTTTGCTTCTTGGTTGGTTGCTTTTTCCCAAAAACGTGTTTTTAAAAATTGAGTCTGCAGCAGAGAGGTGAACCCTGACCTGACCCCATCTCACGTTAATGTTACCTATTTATCTCTGAAGACACCTGGGTTTGCTATTTCACTGTGTCATTACATAGACTATTTTAGGGTATTAAGTTGGCTTTTGACGCTGGTAACAGTTTATGCTTGATTCTTTGAGGCCACAAGCAGAAAGGGCCGCACCCTTGGACTAACGAGATCCTGGTGGGCTCAGGACTGAGCAAAGGCCCTACCAGTTGGGGGCTTTTCATTCTGGGATCCACAGAGCATCAGTCAGAGCAAAGAGGGCCCTTGGAGTCCTCTCGGTCTGAGAATCCCTGGAGGAGCCAGGGGCCTCGCCTCTGTCGCCTGTCCTCTGTTTGTGATCCCTCCTACCCATGAGTGTCTTTCACATCCTTACTGTTACATTGTAAACATAGTTGTCCATTCTGTTTTTCATATATTCTCAGAGCCGTCATAATACCCCATTAAAGGACTTACTTTTTGGAGTTGGAGTCTCACTCTGTCGCCCAGGCTGGAGAGCAGTGGCACGCTGACGGCCGCCCCGGCATCAAACGACTGGGCTCTGGCGTACCATCCACCTCAGCCTTCCAAGTAGCTGGAACTGCAGGTGCCTGCTACCAGACCTGGCTAATTTTTGATGTATTGTGGAAATGAGGTCTTGCCAAGTTGCCCAGGCTGGTCTTGACCCTGCGGGCTCAGGCAATCCTCTCGCCTCAGCCTCCCAAAGCACTGGAATTACAGGTTTCAGCCACCGTTGAAATAATTCTTTTTTTTTTTATCACGCCTGGCCAATATTCTTTTTACAGGAAGAGTACAGGAATAACACGGGGCTAATACTCAGACCCTAGCACGGTGGCTGAAGCCTGTAATCCCAGCACTTTGGGAGGCCAAGGCGAGAGGATTGTCTGAGTCCCGGGGTTCAAGACCAGCCTGGGCAACATGGTGAGACCTCGTCTCTACAATAAATCAAGAAAATTAGCCGGGTATGGTAGCGTGTGCCTGTAGTTTCGGCTACTTGGAAGGCTGAGGTGGAAGGCTCGCTGGAGCCCAGCAGGTCAACGCTGGGCTGACCATGAGTGTGGCACTGCACTCCAGCCTGGGCAACGGAGTGAGACTCCAACTCAAAAAAAAAAGAAAAAGAATCAGACCCTGTTTACCACCTGTATGAGTTCTTCCTTTTGAGACTCAGTTCCTTTAAATAAAGATGTGACACCTACACACAGACCTTTCTAAGAATTAAATGGGATAATGGATATAAAGTGCCTGAAACACACCGAGCATTCACAAATGCAGTTACCCTCATGCCATCATGACCTCTACCAGCACAGCCATGGCCAGCATCACGGTAGCTCGCCCTGAAACAGCGTCAATGGTCAAAAAGCCCAAAGCTATCACAGACCTCCCCAAACCTGATAAGTGACCTGAGACATCACTGCACTATTTTGTCCAGGTCTGATGAACAGGGAACACATTTTCAGGACGCTTGTCACTGTCCTTGGCAAACAGCAGGCCCAGGCCTGGGTGATTTCAGGATGTGAAATGGTAATCAGACATCCTGGGATCCAGGCTGCCTTACACAGGAAACTGGAAACGATCCAGCTAGTCCCATCCCCACACTCCTGCTGGGGAACCAGGGCAGGTGGGAACCCACTTCACCAGTGAGGACCTCGCAAGCACCCCCTGCAATTCTGATGCCTGTCTACCAGACATGTGTCCTCCTCTCTGGGACACGGAGGCAGAGGCCCAGCGAATGGAGGGTGCATAGCGGGCTTTGGAAAAATGTGATTGGGGGTGGAGTATGCTAGAATCACACGCTCCCTGTTGGCCCCTGCAGAGCTGGCTGAGGAGAAGGGAGTGGGCAGGGGCTGAGGGCTGTGCCCCTAGAGCGTCCCTTGACTGCAGGTCCTACCAAGGAGTCAGGGGCGGGCAGGAAGGCGACTGAGAGCGAAGCGTTCATTGGGTGTACTCCCCCACTGCAGGCCTCCTAGAGCAAGAGGGAGGAGTTGGATTGTCTGCAGACTTTCGTCCCCCGGGGCTGGGAAGTGGGGTTGCAGGGCTGTGCCCTCGGACAGCTGGCAGTGCTCAGGCTGCCTGAGGCGGGGGAAGGGGTTTTGGCTCCCCTGAGAGGGCCCCTGGACACAATGCCCAGCAAGACTGACCGGGGCTGGCAGAGGGTGGAGCCCGCTTGGGCTGTGGGCCTGGGCCTCTACCGGCTGGCAGTCCTGGCCGGCATGGGCTGAAGACAGCACGGAGCACGCAGGATGCAGGGCCGACAGGCGTTCCTGCACTACCCACCCCTCTTTTCAGCTTGACCCTGAGGGGCAGCCCCCACACCCCCATTCCCACCTCCACCCCCACCCTGAGCCAGTAGAGCCAGGCCGGTCCCCTCCTGCTCCAGCAGCCTGCAGAGGACGAGGTGTCGGCCCAGTGCAGGGAAGTCCCTAGAGATTCACTCAGGGAAGTCCCTAGAGATTCACTCAGCTAACTCGTCTTCCACCTGCTCTCTGCTTACCAGCTGGTCAGCTCAGGAACTCTGGCTCACTGTAAAGGACACAAGGACGCTGTTTGCAAGTCACTTTTAAGCTCAGCAATCTGGGTGCGAGATGCGTGAAATTTTTTTTCTTTTTTTGAGTTGGAGTCTCACTCTGTCACCCAGACTGGAGTGCAGCGGCCGCTCCCGGCCACCGCAGCCTCGACCTGCTGGGCTCCGGCGATCCTCCCGCCTCAGCCTTCCGAGTAGCTGGAACTACAGGCGTGCGCTACCAGGCCCGGCTAGTTTTTTTTTTTTGATGTAGTGTCGAGACGAGGCCTCGCCAAGTTGCCCAGGTGGGCCTCGAACCTGCGGGCTCAGGCAGTTCACTCGCCTCGGCCTCCCAGAGTGCTGGGACGACAGGCTGAGCCCCCGAGCCCGGCCAGACACTCAAAATTTAGTTCGCTGCCTGACTCACGCGAGCGTGGCTTTCTTGGGTGGGGAATGGCCTAGTTCGCTCGGGTCTGTGCCGCCGGCCC
>NW_007036728.1:12751-34281 GCF_000164805.1 Carlito syrichta
CGGCGGGGTGTTGACTCGAGACGCTCCGAAACGCTTCTCTTCATCTGCGGCAGAACCGCCAGTTGGGCGACATTTTGCCAGTGAGACGGCAAACTTGTTCGGAGTCACCGCCTGGCCAGCAACTGCTTTGGCCTTCGAAGCGTACCGGCACTTGAAGATGCTCTGCGGAGTTTCTCGTTTTGCTCTCACCTTATGCCGGTTTTGTCGGCTCCTAAACTCTGACCCCACCCCAGACCGAGGTGGCCCGAAAGGTTTCGTGGGCGCCGCGACGACTTACGCTCTTGGAAGATCCCGGGGTGAGGAAGGGACCCCCACGGCCCCCGGCCCTGCGCGCTGGCGTTGGCCTCCCCAAAACCGTTCGGAGTCCAGGTGGGCGTGTGCTGTTGGCGCTTCCGAGTGGCAGCAGGGGTCACTTCTCCGCCACCTCTGTGCTTCTCTCTTTGATGATGGCCTTTTAAAAGTATTGAAAATATGAGACTGATCACGGCGGCAGAACAAATATTTTCTGCGATTGAAACCGAGAGACGAATAAAATGTCTTACTGTTTCCCAAACTGATCATCTGCAACGCCAAACTGACGGTAAGCAGAAGCCTAGAAGAGTTGAAGAAAAGCAGTTCCAAATATTAACGAGCATAAGCAGAAATCCACATATGCATACAGAAATGCAATGCAGTCATTTCAGTTAAACATAAGTATACCCAATATCTAATTATGATAAATATAGTCCAATCATGTCGTGACTTACAAGTTTTACTTTTCTATAGCTTAGAAAGATTTGGGTACAGAAGCGTCCAGCCCCTTTAATGAACAGTCGCGCATGCCGTGCAATTTATTCTAAGGCTTTTAAGCCCCGCCTGGATTCTGAGAGCTGGATGACCTCGGTCCTTACCTGACGTGGTGCCTCCGGGTCATTTCTGGGATGAGAGTCTCCTTCTGTCATCTACACACTAAGGGTCGGTTTCCAAGGAAGTTGGGTCTGAAGAGTGTTTTTGTGTTGGAAGGTACCTTTCCTCCAGGCCTGGCATCAGGACCCAGAGCAGACAAGTGTAGAAGATGCAGACATTCCCTCCCCACAGGCCTGGAGAACAGCAAGAGATCTTGTGGTTCAGCAGCCCTGGAGGCGAGGGCCTGCGGCGACAGGGAGGGGGTGGAGACTCGGGTTGACTCTCCTCCGCGTATTTGGAGTGCAGGAGCAGCCAGTCCCCGGGGCAAAGCACTGGTATCCAAGGTGACACCGTTTCCTCACAAAAACAAATGAAACCCCCCCACCCCACCCCACCCCACCCTGCTTGAATGCAGAAGCTTTCATAGGGAGATGCAGATTTTCGACTGCTTACTCCTTGCACTGGGAGATGGCCAGGGACCCAGCCAGAGGGGACGCTGTGGGGGGGGCACACCAGCCGCCTCAGGTCCCTGCGATGGGGGGAGGAGTGAGTAGAGGGTGAAGGAGGACACTTCCATGCTGTGTCTAAAGTCATTTCATGCAGCACCTTCTCATGTAGGGCTATAATCATCCCCAAGTAACAGGCAAGAAAACGGAGGCTTAGATAGTTTAAGACCCTTTGCAGCCAGACCTTTGAAAACCACAAGTGCGTAGAAGCGGGAGACCCTGCAGGGTGCCAGGAAAGCACCTCCAAGAGCCCCTGCAGAGTCACGGCTCGCCAGTGCCCTGACCAAGGAGGGAGTGATTCGGGCCTCTTCTAGCCCCTTCTGAACCTCAGGTTTTCTCGTTACCCCAGGAGGCGCTGGGGCCCTTGGATCGGCACTGAAGAGGACACCTTGTTTTAGTGTAAAAACTGTTTTCTACAAATAGCATGCTTCCTCCAAGGCTTCGGCCTTTGATACCAATTTAATTTCTTACACCTCTAGATGAGAGGTTTATTTATTTATCTATTTGTGAGCCAGAGTCTCTCTCTGTCACCCAGGCTGGAGTGCAGCGACACGCTCGCGGCCACCCCAACGTCGACCTGCTGGGCTCCCGCAATCCTTCTGCCTCAGCCTTCCAAGGAGCCAGAACTACTGTGTGCGCTACCATGCCTGGCTAATTTTTGGATTTATTGTAGAGACGAGGTCTCACCACGTTGCCTGGGCTGGTCTTGAACCCGCGGGCTCAGGCAGTCCACTCGCCTCGTCTTCCCAAAGTGCTGAGATTACAGCCACTGCGCCTGGCCAATGAGAGGTTTATTAAAGAGCCTGTTAAATAAACCAACAGGGAATTGGAGAACAGGGTTGCCATGGGGCCTCCCAGCGGAAGGTCCTGTGGGCTGCCGGGACCATGTTGGGACCAGCAGACACAAGTGGGTGAAGCCCACAGAGGAAGATGCTGTCCCATAATGACCTTAGCAACCTGGAGGTTACAATGCCACCGTCAAGCATCAGTGAGCGGAGTCATGAGAAATACACTGCTAAACGCAATATTTTTTACTGCCTCGTTGCGTCATTAAATAAATATATACATAAGTGAATATGTTTTATGTCTTTAAATCAATAAAAACGTCTATATAAGCCTGGTGGAGCGCATCTGTAGTCCCGGCTACTTGGGGGGCTGAGGTGGGAGGATTGATTGAGCTGAGAAGTTTGAGACCAGCCTGGGCAACAGAGTGAGACCTCCATCTGGGAAGAGGAGAAGAAACTTCTGAATTAGCTAAATGGGTAGTATGTCAAAATAGGGTCATTTATAGGCTAAGGGACGGTGTTTCTTTGCATAAACAAGTTTGAAAGCTGTTTAGTTTACAGAATGATATTGAAGCCAGATCTTTCTGATAATATTAAACTTTGAAGAGTAGCATCTAAATCTAATTCTCCCATCTCCCCAACCGTTTATTAAATTTTGCATAGTGGACATTTTTAAGAATATACAAAAGCTGGGAGAATGACTCAATAAAGTCAGGTTCAGCAATTAAGTATCAACTTTTGCCAATCTTGTCTCAGTTTTTTCTCTCCACTTTCTTCCTTGGGGTATGTACAAACAAGTCTCAGACATCATGACATTTCGTATGTCAAATAAGGTTTTGAAAATCTGCATTTTTTTTCTTGTGTAAGTCAGAGTCTCAGTCACCCAGGCTGGAGTGCAGCGGCAGGCTCGGGGCCTCCTCGGCCTCCACCTGCTGGGCTCAGGCAATCCTTCCGCTTCCGCTTCCCAAGTGGCTGGAACAACAGGCGTGCACCACCACACCAGGCTAATTCTTAAATTTTATTATAGAGGTCTCACCATGTCGTCCAGGTTGGTCTCGAACCCCTGGGCTCAGGCAATCCTCTCATCAGCTCTGAGGATGGGAGGGGCTGATGGCCAGGCAAGGAAGCTGCTGGTGACCTATTTTCCACCAGATTGTCACTTGCTCTCCGCACAGGGCTCTGTGGTCTCCGGCTGTCTTGTTGACTTCCAGGTCTCACACAAAAAGTTCTGCATTTCCCCGCTGAGGAGCTGCAAGGCCCCCTGGGTGCTGGTGTGGGGAATGGTGGGGCCCGCCCGGGTGAGCCTCCAAGGTTGGAGATGCCAATCAAAACTTAGGGGAACCTTCTGACTCGGAAAGAGTGTAGGAACATAAAGTATGTGCTGGGACTGCAGGCCGCTCCCTCCTGGGGTCCTCAGGCCTCAAACGATCACCGAGGAGGATGCTCTGCAATGGAGTGGGCACGATGGGATTCTCTGAGAAGGGCTAAAGCAGTGGCTGTCCACATGGGCCGCCCTTGGGGGTTTGCCGGGGAGTGAAAAAGCACTTCCTGCCAGCCTCCTGGGTTCTTTGGCGGGGCTTTGCCTCTCTGAGTTTTCCGATTCTAGACACTTCTGGTGAGGGGAACCATACGATATTGGTCTTTTTGCATCAGACTTATTTCACGTAGCATGATTTTTGGATGCATCCATGTTGTAGCATGCGTCAGAACTTCACTTCTTTTATTTTATTTTGTTCTTTTGAGTTGCAGTCTCACTCCGTTGCCCAGGCTGGAGTGCAGTGGCACACTCATGGCCACGGCAGCCTCGACCTGCTGGGCTCAGGCGATCCTTCCACCTCAACCTTCCAAGTAGCCAGAACTACAGGCATGAGCTACCAAGCCTGGCTATTTATTTACTTACTTACTTATTTATTTTAGAGACAAGGTCTCGCCAAGTTACCTGGGCTGGTATCGAACCCCTAAGCTCAGACAGAGCTTCATTTCTTTTAGTGACTGAGTCATATTTCAGTATATGTAGAGACCTTGTTTTGTTTACTTATCATCTGTTGGTGCATACCTGGCTGTTTCTGCCTTCTGGTAGAACAGAGCAAAGAGACAACCATCTACATGCCATTGAGGGAGGCCTAGGAAGAAACCAAATTTGCTGACACCCTGAGCTCGGACTTCCAGCCTCCAGAGCTGTGGGATGATGAGTGTCCGTTGTTTGAGCCTCCCTGTCTGTGTTATTTTGTTACAGCAGCCCAAGCTGACTCATACACCAGGTTTTACTTTTATCGTTATGGTTTAGCCGTTATGTAAGTTTTGCTACATTTATACTGGCAGTTTCCTGGAAGTATAGAGAGCGCCTCTCACTTGAGGGTCCTTCCACAGACAGTGTCATCAGCAGGAAGGACAGTCCTCCTGGGCAGGGGCCTTAGCCTGCTGGACATTCCTTTAAGTCAAATGGAGACTCTGCTGTGGGTGTGACTTTCTGAGTCCTGTGGAAAGCCCAGTGTGGTCTGAAATGTGCATCTCACTGACCAGCCAGACCATGTGACAGGATACCACCTCCAGAAAAGACCACGCCCAAGCGAGGGTGTCTACAAATTATACTAACATTACTTGCCATGATCAGCAAGGTGCTTAGTCGCTACCCAATACAAAAAACCTGCTGGAACCGATTCACGTTGACAGAACATGGTCACTGAAAAAGCGGAAGGCAAAATTCCCCTCAAGTAAAAATGGAAGCTTAAAACAAATGCACCTGGAGAGACCAGACTCTTCCAGGACTGTGGAGGAGGCAGGTAATCCTGTGCTGAGAGATTCCTGGGTGCAGGAGCCCTCCTGGGGTGCAGGGTCGCTGGGGGGGCGGGGGATGGTCTGTTCTAAGCATGGGGTCTGTTCTAAGCATGGGGTGTGTTCTAAGCATGGGGTCTGTTCTAAGCATGGCGTGCTCAGCCCGCTGGGCTCTGCTCCCGCGCCAAGGCCTGTGTGTCTCAGGGCAGTTTTATCTTCTCCGCTGGCAGTGCCCCTGTGGAGTCCTGGGGACCAGAACACAGAGAAGGGCCACTCCCTCAGGAGCTTCCATTTCAACCGGGAAGACAGTCAAGAAACAGCGATGACCCTGTGGTGCTTTGACTGGGAACATTTGGGACCGCACCTGGTGTTGAGAGGGTGTGTGTGTGTGTGTGGAGAGAGAGACACGGAGCTGAAAGGTGAGGGAAGAGTGCGGCCAGGTTAAGAGGCTCTTTCCTGCTTCCCCTCTCCTTCCTTCTCCTTCCTCCCTCCCTCCCTCCCTCCCTGCCCTCTCCTTGCCTGCTCCCTTCCAAGCTCTTGGGTCCCTCAGGACTAGCTTCAGGCTGACAACACCGAACACAGGATGGTAAGTCCCCGTTGATTGGAGGGTCCCGCAGAGCCCCTGCAGGCTCAGCTTCCAGCCCCACGGTCTCCCCCGGGAAAGGAACCCGTGGCCTTCCTGCAAGGCAATACACACTCAGTGATGACTGAGCACCTCCTGGCTGTGTCCCCAGGCAGGAGGCTGGAGCCCCGGGAGAGGTCCTGGGGATGGCCAACCCAGGATGTCCTCTTCCCCTCAAGCTCCAAGCCTGTGCCTGCCAGTAATGCTGAGGCTGTGGACAAAGCGTTTTCCAACCCTGCTGACCACGTCTTGCAGCCTTGCGCGGCCAGTGTTCTCACGCCCTCTTCCTGGAAGCAGCCAGTCCCCCTGGCTGGTTCACACCAGATCGGGCATGCCTGCATCAGTGCTCTTTAGTTCGCCTTCAGTTCATTACAGTACGAAAACTCCCGCCCCTAGAGCAAATTTGCAGCCACTCTGTGTGCGGGCAACGTGTGTACACACACACACAAGCACCTTCTCATCTACGCCTGGGCGCTAGAACCCCCCACCCCGTTCACGCTTAGCCCTGCACACCACCCAGCATAAAAATCTAGATAACCTGTGTGCCTTTGACACTCGGGATGGCTTCTTCCTGTCCAGCCGGCTGCTCTGGGACCATCTTCCCTGTAAGTTCCTAAAGAAAGCCCATGTCTTGCCTGTCATCTTCAGGTCATTTCTTGGGCCTCCGGGACACAGTGCGTTTCCTTTTGGGGTCTTTGGGAGTGAAGCACTCCCCCGTGGCAGGAGGGAGAGGGTATAAGACAGCGGGACTTCCGGTCCTCTTGTGACCTGTTCTCTGCTGGAAGTGAGGCCCGGGTCCACAACCCAACCAGGAGGCTGTCACACTGGCATGGGGTCTTTGGGGCTGTGTCGGAAACTGCCACACACTCCAATGAAAACCGTTGCTTTGTCATGTTGCTCTTTTGTTTTTACTGAAAATCACTGTGACATCTTCCTCCCCGCAAACACTTCAATATTTAGGATGTCTGAAAAGTAAGGCTGTCTTCCTGCATAACCACACATCTGTGTTACACTGAACTGAATTAAGAGTTCTCTAGGATCCCGAGTCATGCAGTCCTCGTTTCGTTTGGGTGTGAGCCACCTCGCCTGGCTGTAGTCCTTTTTTTAACTGAATTTTGTCTCAATGTCTAACTTCTAAACTTATAATTAGATTATACTCTTATTTAACTCTATTGGTCAAAGTGGATTTATTCTAAAATTGAATCAGCAAGAGTGGATTTTGTCTCAATATACAAGAACCATATAAACTATAAATGTTTATGCAGGGTTTTGCTAACCTGTATTTTTGTTCTTGGTATATACATGTGCCTTTTAGGCGCGGTGGCTCAGCCTGTCATCCCAGCACTTTGGGAGGCCCAGGTGAGAGGATTGCCTGAGCTCAGGAGTTCGAGACCAGCCTGGGGAACTTGGCAAGACCTCGTCTCTACAACAAATTGAAAAAAATTAGCCAGGCGTGGTAGCGAGCCCCTGCAGTTCCCGCTACTCAAAAGACAACCTGAAGGATTACATGATCTCAGCAGATCAAGGCTGCGAGGTGGTCCATGAGTGTGTCACTGTACTTTAGCCTGGGTGACAAAGTGAGACTCCGTCTCAAAAAAAAAAAAATTAATCTTGTATATGAAGTACTTGGGTATGGATCTACAATAGGAATTAACTTTAAAATAAATATTTTGTTGGGGGATGATGTCTCCCTGAATTAAATTCTGTGAACCAACCACATATGCTCATAAACAGCACTTGGCATAGAAAAAAAACCAAAACAACAACTTGATTCCAGCCACTCTAGACTCCCACTAAGTGGTTTGAATTTTATGCTGAGACTCAGAAGGTGGGCACGGCATCACCTAGAACTCTGGGACCTAGCCAATGGGCTGAAGCTTCCTCCCTGTTTAAGTTTGAAAAGGAAACCAGCCGGACTCAGTGGTTCAGCCAGTAATCCCACGCTTTGGGAGGCCGAGGTGAGTGAATTGCCTGAGCCTGCGGGTTCATGACCTGCCTGGGCAACTTGGCGAAACCTCATCTCTACAATAAATCAAAAAATTTAGCCGGGCATGATAGCGCACGCCTGTAGTTCCAGTTACTTGGAAGGCTAAGGTGGAAGGATCGCAGGAACCCAGCAGGTTGAGGCTACGGTGGCCGGGAGTGTGTGGCTGCTCCAGTCTGGGCAACAGAGTGAGACTCCAACTCAAAAACAAAAGAAAAGAAAAAGAAAAAAAGAAAAGAAATGGAAACAAGGCCAGGCCTGGTGGCTCACACCAGTAATCCCATCACTTTGGGAGGCTGAGGCGAGAGGATTGCCCAGGCGTTCGAGACCAGCCTGGGCACCATGGTGAGACCTCACCTCTACAATAAATAAAAAAATTAGCTGGATGCGATGACTCATGCCTGTAGTCCCAGCTACTTGGGAGGTTGAGGTGGAAGGAGCACCTGAGTCCAGCGGGTCAAGGGTGCAGAAGCCGCGATCACGTATCGGTATATTTTACCATGAAATTGTCAATCTGCCAGTTTTAATAATTGAGAACCACACAGAGAACTGAGTCCAATTACAGGGTCAGTAAAATGAACAGTCTTTTTTGCTTGACAACTTCAAGGTTTTAAGATAGGAAGTATAGCCTTACTTTTACACGAAGTACAGAGACAGGCTTCTTTTCTGCAGGCGTGGGAGGTGGCTGTGTGGAGCAGAGGAGGGGAGAGTTCTGAATGCCCACTCGACTGGGAATGGTACGTGCTTGATCCCAATGCCTGCAGGCCCAACCACGGACACAATTCTGATAATACTTTAGAAATTGCCTGAAATTTTCGAATTTCAGGCCTATTGATTAACAAGTCAAAGCTTCACAATAGCCCAGATATGGAATCTACCCTAGTGCCCATCAACAGACGAATGAATAAAGAGAATATGGTGTATATGCAATGGAATGCTAGTCGGCCATTTTTTGTTTGTTTGTTTTTGAGTCGAAGTCTCACTCCGTCGCCCAGACTGGAGTGCAGTGGCCCCTCCTGGCCACCGCAGTCTCCACCTGCTGTGCTCCGGCGATCCTTCCGCCTCAGTCTTCCAAGTAGCTGGAACTGTAGGTGCACGCTACCACACCCGGCTAATTTTTTATTTATTGTAGAGATGAGGTCTCACCAAGTTGCCCAGGCGGGTCTCGAACCCACGGGCTCAGGCAATCACTCACTTCAGTCTCCCAAAGCGTGGGATTACAGGCCAAGCCACTGAGCCCAGCTTATTCAGCCATTTAAAAAGGACAAAATCCTGTCATTTGTAGCAATGTGGATGGGACTGGGGTCATTATCTCAAATGAAACAAGCCAGATACAGAAAGACAAATATCTCATGTTCTTACTCATTAGTGGGTGCTAAAAAATGTATTCACACAGACATAGAGGGTGGCATAATGGAGACTTGGAAGCTGAGAGGGTGGAGGGGAGGCGGGCAGGATAAATTACTTGATGGGCACCACGTATGTTGTGTGGGTGATGGATACCCCGAAAGCCCTGACTTGACCATGACACAATCTATGCACGTAACAAAATTATATATGTACCCCACAAATTTGTACAAATAAAAAGGGGGGAAAGCTTCCTGTTTTTGCAAAGACAGCAATTCCTTCATGTTGAGTAGTGTGCTAAGTGTGAATTTTGCAAGTAACTGTTGTCACACAACAGTTCTGTGACCAGCAGCTGCTTCAGGATGTCCTGCCATCTCTCCCGCAGATGTGTCATTGGTGTCACAGCTGAGCACTCCTAACCCAACCGCTGACACTCCCAGGGCTGCCTCAGACCTGACTCATGAGGGTGAGTAAAAGGCAGGTGCCCACACCACTGGTTCAGCTTCAGGCTGCTCTCTGCCAGCTCCGGTGTGGTCCATGACAGAGGTCACTCCCTGGAGACTGCAGGAGGGACACCTGATTCCACAGGAATGAGTGAGTAAAGTGAGGGTCATTCCGGCTGGAAGAGAAGAAGGAAGGGCAGGAGCTGGCTTGGATACCCCAAGTGTGTCAGCGGGTGGAAAGGCCTGGGGCGCACGCTGTGTGGTTGGGGTGCTGAGTAAGCTGGGGCCCTGGCCCACACCCCTGAGCAGAGCTGTATTGCTCCAGGCCCCAGGTGGTGTGAGAAGGGGACTATGTTTGTCCCCTCTGAAACTCAAGTTAAACATATTCCCCGATGTGGCAATATTGAGAGGTGGGGCCTTTAAGAGGCAATCAGGTCATGAGGGCTCTGTTCTCGTGAATAGGTGAGCACACTCATGGGTTACTGGATTCATGGGTTATCCATTCCAGGAGCGGGACTGGTGGCTTTATAAAAAGAGGAGGGGGCTGGACTTGGTGGCTCAGCCTGTAATCCCAGCATTTTAGGAGGCCGAGGCGAGTGGATAGCCTGAGTCCGTGGGTTCAAGACCAGCCTGGGTACATTGGTGAGACCTCATCTACTACAAAAAATTAAAAAAACTAGCCAAGTGTGGTAGCACACGCCAGTAGTTCCGGCTACTTGGAAGGCTGAGGCAGAAGGATCACCGGAGCCCAGCAGGTCGATGCTGGGGTGGCTGTGAGTGTGTCACTGCACTCCAGCCTGGGCGATGGAGTGAGACTCCAACTCAAAAAAAAAAAAAAGAAGAAGAGGAAGCACACTCAGCAAGCACACTCAGCCCCAGTGACATGTGGTGTCAGGACTCTGCAGAGAGTCTGCCCCACCAAGAAGGCCCTTAGCTGATATGCCTCTTCATCCTTGGACTTCTCGGCTCCAGAACCATAAGAAGCACATTTCTTTTCTTTCTAAATCATCCAGCTTCAGGTATTCTGCTGTAAACAACAAAAAAGAGACTACAGCGCGGTGCTGCTTTGGTTTAATGCCAAACGTGATTTTTCTAGCTTAGCAAGGAAAAAAGACTGGAGCTCGGTCCAACATCTCTGATGAAAATTCGCCATTATCAGTGGCTGTAGGCAAGGGCTTGGGCCCTCAACGGGGCAGCCCAGTCCCAGATCTCTTTTTCAGAGGCCACAAGTGTGGATGCACAGAGGTGGGGATCTCAGTGGCTTTGTAGACACTCATCTCCTCAGAGCCAGTTTCTTCGAATGCTGAAGCATCAGCCCCTTGTGTGCAGTGGGCAGCAGGGCTGAGCAAGAGCCCCTCAAATGCAGTGGAGGCCTTGGGAGCTTAGTGTCGAAGGGAAGGGAGGCGAGCATCTGTTGGGAGCCAACCACAGAGGTCCACTGAGCGTTAGGGATCGGGGAGGGCCGTGGACCCTGAAATCACTAGGATGCGTTCAGGTGCTGTTGACCCCATTCCCTTCCCCCTTTTCCACTTGGCACAAGCAAACAGGAAAGGCTCCTGCTGGCTCTAACAGAGGACTCTGAAACCAGAACGAATACAGCTAACTTGGGAGTCTATTGTTCCCATTTTCCACGGTTTATGGTTTTTGCTTTTAAACAATTTAAGTTTAACTTTGAGTCACATTGAGGAGCCTTATGCAAGTCACAGGTTCTCTTGATGTGATTTTAGAAATTTATGGATATAGGTTTTAGAAAATAGTTTATATAGATTAAGAAAATTTAAGTAACCATTTTGTTATAGAAGTGGTTAGTTCAGTTTGATTTAGGGGGGCCAGTAAAGTTTGAATCAGGCCAGCTGGTTCTAGGAGAGTGTAACCATAGCAGCAATTGTTTTAATAAAAACTAGTTTGGCCGGGCTCGGTGGCTCAGCCTGTAATCCTGCGCCTTTGGGAGGCTGAGGTGAGTGGATTGCCTGAGCCCACGGGTCTGAAACCCGCCTGGGCAACTTGACGAGACCTCATCTCTACAATAAATCAAAAAATCAGCTGGGCGTGGTAGCGCGCACCTGTAATTTCGGCTATTCGGAAGGCTGAGGCGGAAGGATCGCTGGAGCCCAGCAGGTCGAGGCTGCGGTGGCCGGGGGCGGCCACTGCACTCCAGTCTGGGCGACAGAGTGAGACTCCAACTTAAAAAAAAAACAAAACTAGTTTGAATTAGTACAGAATAGTAGAAGTTAATAATTCACTATGGTGGTTTCGGGTTTAGACATTGAGTGATGTTAATTCAAGATGATGCAGTTGTAGTACAATTAAGGGCACATAAGAAACTGGTTTGGGGAACATTAAGCTAGCATAAGATACAAAAAGACAATTTGTGGTTGCTCTTCCTCATGTCTTTCGTATGTATGAAAAAACATTTGCTTGAGAGTGAGGGGTGTCCTTTATGCACCTGGACCTGTTCATGTGAAAGGCACATGCTACCTTTTGTTTCCTGTGATGATGACTTTACAGAGTTTGGGGATAAAAGCCCTGGGATAAGCCGGGCTCGGTGGCTCAGCCTGTAATCCCGCACTTTGGGAGGCTGAGGTGAGTGGATTGCCTGAGCCCGTGGGTTCGAGACCCACCTGGGCAACTTGGTGAGACCTCATCTCTACAATAAAATCAAAAACTAGCAGGGCGTGGTAGCGTGCGCCCGTAGTTCCAGCTACTTGGAAGGCTGAGTTGAAGGATCGCTGGAGCCCAGCAAGTTGAGGCTGTGGTGGCCGGGAGCGGCCACTGCACTCTCCAGTCTGGGTGACAGAGTGAGATTCCAACTGAAAAGAAAAAAAAAAAGCCCTGGGATAACATTCAATAAACAGCTTCTGGTCACTTGAGCAGGAGTCCAGTCTCTTACTTTCTCCCCCCTTTCTTTCTCTTTATATCTATCCCTCCAGTTTAATCACTGACATTGTCTCACCTACCAAGGGACCCCCAATCCTTGTAGGGGCAGGACCCCCCATGTTTGTCCCCTCTGAAACTCATGTTGAAACATAATCCCTGATGTGGCAATATTGAGAGGTGGGACCTTTAAGAGGCAGTCGGGTCATGAGGGCTCTGTTCTTGTGAATAGATGAACTCACTCAAGGGTTACTGGATTCATGGGTTATCACAGAAGCGGGACTGGTGGCTTTATAAGAAGAGGAGGGGGCCGGACTTGGTGGCTCAGCCTGTAATCCCAGCACTTTGGGAGGCCAAGACGAGTGAATTGCCTGAGCCCATGGATTCAAGACCAGCCTGGGTACACTGGTGAGACCTCATCTCCTACAAAAATTAAGAAAACTAGCTGAGGCAGAAGGATCACCGGAGCCCAGCAGGTCGATGCTGGTGTGGCTGTGAGTGTGCCACTGCACTCCAGCCTGGGCGACAGAGTGAGACTCCAACTCAAAAAAAAAAAAAGAAGAGGAGAGCCCCCCCGAGCAAGCACACTCAGCCCCATTGACATGTGGTGTCAGGACTCTGCAGAGAGTCTGCCCCACCAAGAAAGCCCTTAGCTGATATGCCTCTTCATCCTTGGACTTCCCAGCTCCAGAACCATAAGAAGCACATTTCTTTTCTTCCTAAATCATCCAGCTTCAGGTATTCTGCTATAAACAACAGAAAAGAGACTACAGTGTGGTGCTGCTTTGGTTCAATGTCAAACATGTGATTTTTCAACTTAGCAAGGAAAAAAGACTGGAACTCGGTCCAACATCTCTGATGCAAATTCACCGTTATCACTGGCTGTAGACAAGGGTTTGGGCCCTCAGCGGGGCAGCCCAGTCCCAGATCTCTTTTTCAGAGGCCACAGGTGTGGACGCACAGAGGTGGGGACCTCAGTGGCTTTGCAGACCCTCGTCTCCTCAGAGCCAGTTTCTTCAAGTGCCAAAGCATCAGCCCCTTGTGTGCAGCGGGCAACAGGGCTAAGCAAGAGCCCCATAAATGTGGTGGAGCCCCTGGGAGCTTAGCGTCAAAGGGAAGGGAGGCGAGCATCTACCGTCACTAGTGCTCTCAGAGAGAAGTGAGGGAAGGACGGTGCAAATAGAACGCAGAGAAGGTCATCTCTGCTTGGAAGGGCCAACTTGGCAGAGGCCAGGAGAGTGGTGGAGCAGGGACCGTGTCAACAGGTGTGAGGTTGAGGGTGAGCAGAATTAAAGAAAAATGACTCAGTGGTTCAGGCACAGCGGGCAGACTTTATTCAGGACTGTCGCACCAGGTAGAGGGAGCAGAGCCACGGGGAGAGAGGTCGGGCTCCACTCCCCGGCCCCCACGGCCAAAGTGGGAGTTTGTCACCAAGGAGCAGGTGGGTCAGTGGATGGAAAACGGCCAGGAGGAAATGTCAGGGTGAGGGGGACTCTGGCTAAATAAGCCCAACAGGATTCTTGCTGAAGGCGGGCCAGGATGATCAGACATCCCTGGGACGATGAGGAACCTGACCAGCCATTAAGGGTGGGCTTTCTTGCTAATCTGACTTTGCAGGGTTCTTTGCTAAAAATGGATTTTATAAGGACGCACACAGAAAGGGCAAGGAGAGGGCTCACGAGCGTGGCTGAAGTTTGGCCAAACAGAAAATTATTGTCAGCAGGAAGCTGAGGGCCTGTTGCAGCAGAATGGGAAATAGGGAGAAATCTTCATTTATTCTCTCAATGATTAAATCTTAAATGCTTGCTACCAGGGATACAAAGGAAAGGTAAATGAAGCAGAAAAAAAAGTCCTGCCTTTATTATAAGTAAATTCTGGTGGGAAAAGAAAGATAGTAAGCATAAATAATAACCAAAATAGATAGTATAGTAGAGGGGGGAAAACACTATAGAGAGCAAAGGATACTAGAAAAAGAGACATTTGGAGTGTTTCAGGGAGAAAGAGACACTCTAGAAGACTTCCTCCCCTGTGGTGAGAGAAGATGTCTCAAGAGGAAACCAGGTAAATCTTAAGGAAGGAGCACTTTTCCTTCAGGAGGCGGAGGCAAGAGGATTGCCTGAGCTCAGGGATTTGAGACCAGTGTGGGAAACTTGGTGAGACTTCGTCGCTACAATAAGTCAAAAAAATTAGCTGGGCATGGTGGTCCATGCCTGTAGTTCCAGCTACTTGGAAGGTTGAGGTGGAAGGATCGCCTGAGTCCAGCAGGTCGAGGCTATGGTGCCCCGGATCGTGCCCCTGCCCTCCAGCCTGGGTGACAAAGTGAGCCTCCAACTCGAAAATAAAGAATAAAAAATAAAGGAAGGTGCACTCTTGGGGGGACCAGGGAAGTAAGTGGCGAGGCCACATGGCACCGGACGTCCCGGGGTTTTCCAGGTCTTTTTTCTTGTGGAGCAGAGGGGTGGTGAGACCTGACTGGGTGACAGCCACGTGGAACACAAAGCCAGGGCCTGGGGGAGGCAGAGAGACTGGACAGGGGGCAGCTGTGTGGATCCAGGAGATGGGCCCTGGGGATTGAACCACAGCTGCCACCAGGATGTGCCGTGAAGCAGCAGACCCTAGAAGAGCGTGAGGGTCACCGGGACGTGTGCTGGGTGGATCCGGGTACAAGGGGGAGAGCAGATGAGGAGGACTTGAGGTTTTCTGGTCTGAGAACCCATGAGCTGAAACGGGGACAGTTTCGGGTGGAGCACGTTTGTTCAGGAAGAACCGGAGTGGACATCTGTAAGCATCAAATGGAGAAGCAGAGCGGCACCCAGAGTTAAGGGCTGAGGTCTGGATGGGGCATTGCCGCAAGTAGACGGCATTTAGAGCCGTGGGAGAGGACGCGGCCCGGGAAGAATGTAGGCGGACAAAGGGAGCGTGGCAGTGGACAGCCGAGATGGAGGAGATGAGGACCGCCTGGCAAGAGACTGCAGTGGGGCTGCCGGGCCAGAGGAGCCGGGAGAGGCCGCGGAAGCCAGCGGGCGCTCCGAGCCGCAGAGGAGGACGGCCCTGGTAAGTGGGACTCGGAACTGAGGGCTGGACTTCTCCAGAAGGTCGTCCGTGACCACAAGAGCAGCTTCAGTGCAGGGGAGAGATGGAGAGCTAGGACAAATCATGAAAGGGAGGAGAGGTGTTTGTGGGAAGTTGAGACCACAGTTTGGAGGCGTTTTGCTCTAAAGGCAAACAGAGGAATGGTTTGCAGCTGGAGGGTGATGGTGTAAAGAGGGTGCTTTAAAGATGGCCTGCCCAGGTGCAGTGGCTCCTATAATCCCAGCACTTTGGGAGGCCGAGGTGAGAAGACTGCCTGAGCCCACAGGTTCGAGACCAGCCTGGGCAACTTGGCAAGCCCTCGCCTCTACAATAAATCAAAAAATTAGCCAGACATGGTAGAAATGCCTGTAGTTTCGGCTACTTGGAAAGCTAAGGCAGAAGGATCACCTGAACCCACCAGGTCAAGGCTGTGGTGGTCATGAGTGTGTCACTGCAATCCAGCCTGGGCAACAGAGTGAGACTCCAGCTCAAAAATAAAAAAAATGGGCCAAGCCCGGTTGTAATCACAGTACTCTGAGAGACCAAGGCAGAAGGGTCACTTGAGGCCAGGAATTTGAGACCCGCTTGAGCAACATAGTGAGACCCAGTCTCTACACAGACTTTTTTAAAAAGATGAGCCAGGAAAAAGTGCATCTACACAACTGAGTAGGGGGAGGACACAGATGATTCAAGAAAGACGTGGAAGGTGACCAGAGAGGTGTACTTAAGCAGGCCTTGTCACCAGGGCAAGGGTGCAGTCATAATAAGGAAGGCACATGGCAGTGAGGGGACAGTCTACAGACTTATTTTACTGAGAAAATAAAAGCAAAAGCAAGAGACACGCATGCCGGAGGCTTTAGCAGAGAGGTTGAAAGGCAGGAAAGAGTTGCAGTTACCCAGAGAAGGAGGAGTGATGTCCTGTGGTTGCCAGCAGGACCTAAGGGCCCGTCCGTGGAAAGCATGGCCCCTCTACTAGCAAGATGGCAAAGGCAAAGCTGGCATGTAGCTTTCCAGCCTCTGAGAAGAGTCTGCTCGGAAGAGTGACACCAGAGCTCAGCGGTAGAAACAGGTGGCAGGGGAGGGGACCCAGGGGTCCCTTGGGATGCTGGTGAGTCGGGGGGGTGGGGGGGGGCTGTGAACTCAGCCTGAGGTGGGAAGGAGAAGGTGGAGAGACAGCCTCGGCAGCTTGGCCAGTCTCAGCGGAACACCCTCAACGGGAAGCTCCTACAAGTCAGAGTGTGCTTTGCCTTTTTGAGACTAAATCTAGACATTCTCTCTAGCTCCTTTTTTGTTGTTTGTCTGCCAGTTCCTTTGTGAGTCCAAATCAACCACAGAACACCCTGAGCCCTCTGGAAAGGGGAGCTGCTCTTGGAGATGTGGGCCGGCAGGCTTTTGTGTTTCTGCGTTTGCTTCTTTTTTTTGTGTGTGAGTCGGAGTCTCACTCTGCCGCCCAGACTGGAGTGCAGTGGCCGCTCCTGGCCACCGCAGCCTCGACCTGCTGGGCTCCGGCGATCCTTCCGCCTCAGCCTTCCAAGTACCCGGAATTACAGGCGCGCGCTACCACGCCCGGCTGATTTTTTTGATTTATTGTAAAGATGAGGTCTCGCCAAGTTGCCCAGGCGGGTCTCGAACCCGTGGGCTCAGGCAATTCACTAACCTCGGCCTCCCAAAGCGCGGGATTACAGGCTGAGCCACCGAGCCCGGCCTCTGCTTTGCTTTTTAAGAAACTGCTGTATTGTTTCCCAATGCGGGCTGCATATTTTTACAATCTCACCAGGATGCATGAGGCTCCAGTTTCCCCACATCCTGGCACTTACTCGCAGGCGCCCCCCTCCCACCCACAAACACAAATTCTTACCCGTGGCATTGTTTTATTTTGTTTATTTTGTTATTATAAAGATGTGGGGTACAATTCAGGGTTAGGTATACAAACATTGATTATGCAGGTACCCTTGTGGATGAGGTGTGCCCCTCCCTCCCCTAGCAGTTTCCCTCCACTGCCATGGCATTGTTTTAAACAGGGCCCAGATAAGCACATTTTAAGCCACTTAGAGCCCGCTTGCTGTGCATGCCCCATAAGACTGCACCCAAATCCATAGCCAGAGATAAGACAAGACCCCGAGCCACTTCTGCCTTTCCGTCTCTGACCCAGAGACGCGCCCCGCCGCCGTGCTGACATCTCCTGGAACTGCCAGACCCTCTGAGAATCCAGTTCCACCAGGCCCACTTCCCTTCTGGGGTTGACCCTGCGCCATCATAGCTTCTCTTCCTGGGTTCTTCTGTCAAAGCATCCCCCCAGTCAATCTTGTGTGCTACCGCCACCTTACGGTCATGTCTTTTTGTGGTTAGCACAGAAGTAACTCAGTACACACACCATTGGATATCCTTGTGGAAAAATCAGTGGACATATACACAACGGTTTATTTGCAGATCTCTATTCTATTCCATTGGTCACTGCACCTAATCTATCCCAGTACCAGACTGTTTTGATTACTGCAACTTTGTAGTAAGTTGTATAATGATTATAATTATTATTTAGACAGGGTCTCACTGTCATCCAGGTTGGAATACAGTGGCATGGTCATGGCCCACTGCAGCCTCGACCTTTAGAGCTCCAGTGATCCTCCTGAGTGTGCCTCCTGAGTAGCTGGGACTACAGTCATGCGCCACTGCATCTGGCTAAGTTTTACATTTTTATTTTTATTTTTGTAGAGATACAGTCTTGCTCTGTTGCCCAGGCTGGTCTCCAACTCCTGGCCTCAAGCAGTCCTCCCGCCTCAGCCTCCTAAACTGCTGGGAGCCACTGCACTTGGCCAGTAGTAAATTTTATAATCGGGAATATAAGTTCAGCTGAGAGCCATAACTAGCACCAACTCAGACTGAGGAGGGCATGACGTTTTTCCCCTGAATATTTAAATCCAGGCTGCTGTTATAGATTCTAAGAACTTCTTTGGATCGAAAATGTATCTGGTGTGCTGAGGATCCATAGACTCCCATAGAGCTTTGGGTAGATGGCTCTGGCGCCCTGTCACTTTGACAGAATGTGACTTGTGGGGTGGGCTTTGGGGTAAGTGACGCAACGGGAGCTACCCCAGGCTGAGATGTCAGGACCTCCCATGACTTCAGTGGCACCACATAGCCAGGGACGAGGGTGGCTGTCATTCTGTGGGCGTTGAGTGGATTCGCTTGGGACACCTGTGAGACACTCTCGAGGCTTCTGGGAAGATTGTGAAAGATTCCATGAGTGAGGGTAAGGCAGAGGAGCATGTGTGAACCGAAGTTTGGAGATCTCGGAGTCCATGAGAAGGCACCGAAGCAGAGGCTATCCACCCTGACTGTGCAGTGTGATCACCTAGCAAGGTCTGAAATAAAAAACACCGACACCCAGGGGAACCCCACATCAATTAAGTTAGAATATTTTTAGGTATGGGATATAGCATCAGTAGCTTATAAAACTCGACTGGTGATTCCAGTGTATGAATAGGTTTAGAAATACTGAGCCAAAGGCTCTGCAGTAGTTCTCCAACTGTGGTCTCCAAACCAGAGGCATCAGCTGAGAATGCATCAGAATGCATCAGAAAAGCAAATTCTCAGGCCCCCTCGCATACCCACCGAGTTAGAAATTTTGAGGGATGAGGACGGGCAATATGAGGGTTTTTTTTGTTTTTTGGGGTTGGAGTCTCACTCTGTCACCTAGACTGGAGTGCAGTGGCACGCTCACTGCCACCACAGCCTTGACCTGCTGGGCTCAGGCAATCCTTCCGTCTCAGCCTTCCAAGTAGCTGGAACTACAGGTTCATGCTACTATGCCTAGCTAATTTTTGATTTATTGTAGAGACGAGGTCTTGTCAAGTTGCCCGAGCTGGTCTCAAACCTGCGGGCTCAGGCAATCCACTCACCTCGGCCTCCCAAACTGCTGGGATTACAGGTTGAGCCACCGAGCCCAGCCCAATGTGAGTTTTAATAAGATTATCAGGTTATTCTAATGCACAACAAAGTTTGCAAAATCATTGAAGCCGGGCTCGGTGGCTCAGCCTGTAATCCTGCGCCTTGGGAGGTTGAGGTGAGTGAATTGCCTGAGCCCGAGAGTTCGAGACCCGCCTGGGCAACTTGGCAAGACCTCATCTCCACAATAAATTAAAAAATTAGCCGGGCATGGTAGCGCGCGCCTGTAGTTCTAGCTACTTGGAAGGCTGAGGCGGAAGGATCGCCGGAGCCCAGCAGGTCGAGGCTGAGGTGGCTGGGAGTGACCACTGCACTCCAGTCTGGGTGACAGAGTGAGACTCCAACTCTAAAAAAAAAAAAGAAAAATCATTGGACTGATGCACCTAGAAATCACCAGGTATGGTGGTTCACACTGGTAATTCCAGCACTTTGGGAGACTGAGGAAGAAGCATTGCTTGAACCCAAGTGTTCGAGACCAACCTAGGCAGAATAGTGAGATCTTGTCTCTGCAAAAAATTAAAAAATTATACGGGTGTGGTTGCATATGGTTACTCAGCTACCCAGGAGGCTGAGGTAGAAGAATTGCTTGAGCCCAGGAGATCAAGGCTGTGGTGAGCCATGATTGTGACACTGCACTCTAATCTGGGTGATAGAGTGATACCCTGATGAGATTGAGAGAGAGAGAGAGAGAGAGAGAGAGAGAGAGAGAGAGAAGAAACTCACCCCTACCAACAAGTAGGCAAAAAGTCTAATCTATCACCTAGAATTAAAGAATATGGATTTTACCAAGTAAGACTCAGATGTGGAGCACACTCTTAAGTGATCACTTTGTCAGATTCCCTCCATGTTCCTCTAATCACTACAACTGATCTTCTTCTGGATTTGTAGAAGTCACTTATTATCAACAAATAACTAATTTATGGGTATTAAAATCTGTGGCAAATGTTGAATGATTAGGCTCCATTGGAAACAGGAAAGATCAACACTTGTTAGCAAGTACTTTGCAATCCTGCATCTCTCTTGGATGAAGTATTTTGATTTAGCAATGACTTTCAACGTCCTTCAGGTGAAAGTACAGTTAACCCTCGAGCAAAGAGGGATAAGGGTGCCAACCTCCCATGCAGTCAAAAATCTGTACATAACTTTTGATTCTCCAAAACCTTAAGTACTAATAGCCTACTGCTGACCAGAAGCCTTACCAATAACTTAGACAGTCAATTAACACATATTTTGTTTGTTATGTGTACTATATGCTATAGTCTTACAATAAATTAAGGTCTATTAGAAGAGAAAACATTACAAGAAAAACATAACAAGAAGAAATATATTTGCTATTCATTAAGTGGAAATAAATCATTTGAAAAGTCTTCATCCTCGTGTCTTCACACTGAGTAGACTTGGGGGTGAGGGGGAAGTTTGGCCTTACTGTTTCAGGCAGAATAAAATCAACATATAAGTGGGCCCACATATTTCAGACCTACGTCATTCAGGGGTCAAATGTATTAGCGTTTTCCCTAGAATTTCTTCTTCTTCCTTCAGTGTGATTCACCAACTGAGATGGAAAACTGCCTTGTACTTACTTGTAGTTATGTCTTGTAGTTAGAGCTGCTCCATTTGTAGTGTTCTTTCCATGAACTCACAGAGAATTATGTATGGGGTAGTGCTATAATTTGAATGTGTGCCTCAAAGTTCATGTGCTGGAAACTTAATTCCCATTGTAACGGTGTTGAGATATGGGACATTTAAGAGATTGATGGGTTATTCACGGCTCTGCCTTGAGTGGGTTCATGTCATTATTGTGAAAGTGGCTTACTTACTGCTGGACTTTGACCTCCTTTTATCCCTCTCTCACCCTCTCTTGCCAGAGGACGCCTTCTGCCACAGGATGAACCCATGCTCTTGGACTTCCCAGTCTCCAGAACTGTGAGCGCAATAAACTTCTATTTGTACTAAGCTACCCAGTCTGTGGTCTTCTGGTTTAGCAGCAGAAAACAAACTAAGACAGGTATAGGCCTTTGATTTTTTTCCTGACAAATCAATTTTTCACCCAAAAGTTCCAACTTGAATAGAAAATGTTATGGAGGTTAGTCCCTAGAGGATATGTTCTGTGTTTGTGCCATGAAATGAATCTGTTTTCCTACGGGTCATGACAGTTTGTCCCAGTGTCAATTTAGGAGTGTCAGAAGGTCTGCATTTTCTTTGTATGTATGTATGTATGTATGTATGTATGTATGTATGTATTTATTTATTTATTTATTTATTTATTTATTTATTTATTTTTGAATTGGAGTC
>NW_007036728.1:34388-53018 GCF_000164805.1 Carlito syrichta
ACCCGCGGGCTTAGGCAATCCACTCACCTCAGCCTCCCAAAGGCGCAGGATTACAGGCTGAGCCACCGAGCCCGGCTTGCATTTTCTTTCTTCTTATATTTTAAATATGTCCTAAGTCATGCATTATGTTTTCACACTTAATATTTTCTTTTCTTTTTTGAGTTGGAGTCTCACTCTGTTGCCCAGGCTGGAGTGTTGTGGCCCACTCATGGCCACTTCGGCATTGACCTACTGGATTCCTGACATTCCTTCCACCTCAGCCTTCCAAGTAGCCAGAACTACAGGTGTGCTACCACACTTAATGTTTTCAAAGCGTCATGCACAGTGGCTCAAACCTGAGCCCAGGGGTTGGAAACCAGCCTGGGCAAGTTGGTGAGACCTCATCTGTATAATATATCCAAAAAAAAATTAACCAGGCATAGTAGCACGCAGCTGTAGTTCCAGCTACTTGGAAGGCTGAAGCAGAAGGATTGCTGGAGCCCAGCAGGTTGATGCTAGGGTGTCTGTGAGCGTGCCACTGTACTCCAGCCTGGGTGACAGGGTGAGACTCTGACTCCAAAAAAATTTTTTTTTCAAACTCCAGTTTATTTTTAGATTGTTTATATATTGTGCATTCCTACTTCTATTCCTCTCCAAGATGACATTGTCTAAGTTATTTTTCATGTCCAAAAACTTGAAGAGTCAAACTTTTAAAATATTTAATATTCAGTTTTAGGAAACAAAATCATGTTGTCACAAAGATAAACATGTTTGCCTTCTGATTCAAGCAGCAGAAACGAAAAAGAAAAAAATAAATACATTAAAAGTGTGTTGTTTGAAATAGTGAGCTTCCAAAGCCTCTGTCCTGCACAGATCTGTACGTCATTTGTGAAAGAAGTGTCACAGGGGCTGGACTCGGTGGCTCAGCACTTTGGGAGGCTGAAGCGAGTACATTGCCTGAGCCCATGGATTCGAGACCAGCCCAGGCAACTTGGCAAGACTTCGTCTCTACAATAAAATCAAAAATTGCCGGGCGTGGTAGCGTGCGCCTGTAGTTCTGGCTACTTGGAAGGCCAAGGCAGAAGGTGCGCCGAAGCCCAGCAGGTCGACGCTGGGGTGGCAGTGAGCGTGTGTGTCACTCCAGCCTGGGCAAAAGAGTGAGACTCTGGCTCAGAAAAAAAAGTGTCACAGGACCTATGCCCACCCACATTGCGTGTTCTTGCTCTACTGTTATTTGACTTTATGCCTCGAAGGTATTTTTTCTAGCTCTCAAATCCACAGGAAGAGGACTTGCCACACCACTGCAGTAACGCGAAAAGAAAAAGGAAAGACCCTCCTACATGGAAAATGGCTGACTATAGACAGCTCAGTGCCGTTTAGATCAGCACCCTGGACAGTGCCCACACCGCCGCTGATGCTGGCTCAACTCTTCCTGTCAATACCGCTTTGTCACGTTGAGTAAGGACACTACCAGGCACAATTTATTTTGTTAGACTACTTTCTCCTTCCTCTCATTCTGCCCCTTTGAGTGCCCAGGTTTCACTGTTTCATTGACAAAACATTGTTGTTTTTAAATCAATTTCCTGAGATGACGAGGCTGCAGTTTTTCTGAGTAATGAATGAATCAAGCAGTGATCAAATGTCCAGCCCCCACAACATTACCTCAAATATGATCCCCAGAGCCACCACTTTGCAAATTTCTTAGGTCATTATGTGTATATAACAAAGATACGTTTGATATTGGTTAGTATTTATTGGTTCGTCTATTCAGTTTTCCGTCCTGACCAAATTTTTGTTTGTTAGAGGATGCTCTTAGGTTTACTAGAAGTTGTGTAGGCAGAAAAGATAATGTTTTGATTTTTTTAGAACGGTGATGAATATCATGACTGGATTAGGCTGTTTGGTTGTTCCATGTGGACTTCAACCAGAAGCATCGCTTTCATTTTGTTGCTAACCAGAATATTACTACTGGTAACTCTGAGAAGTAAGAAAGGGTAGCTCCTGAAATTCAAAAGTTACTGGTTCTAACAGCTGCTTCATGTTATTTTCCTGTTAGTCATAAACATCACCAACTTCAGAGAGGATTACTCTGAGGTCATGATAGAACGAGACAAAACAAGGGCACTTCATAATTTTGTCTAAGCACAGAGAAAAATAAGACTGCTCTCAAAATACAGAACTCCCTAGAAAAATGACTGGCTGCTGCTTCTTTGTCTATTACAACTCCATTCTCATTCTAGCCTTTCTTCCTCTGGATAAGAGATACCCAGTGGCAGAATTTCCCCCACTTTTGACATCATGCAACCTACAGCAAAGCCCCATAGTATTCGTCCCTCCCCCAAACCATCCAACCAAAGCCCAAAACTTATATGTGGGCTCTTCCTCATACCCTTTTACTGAGACACCTCACGGTTGCCTACAGTGTATGTACTCACTCACTGCAACACATCATAAACCCGGCTTCTTCAGCCATGGGTGTATTCCTGGCTGCCTTTGGCTGGAGGGCTTTGACTCTTCTCTTGCTATTATTTTTTCTACAAAACTTCATCGCCATCTGCAGAAGAGAACTCAGTTCCAGGCACTTTACCTATATTTTCCTTCATCTTCGAGATAACTTTGCGAACCACCGTGGAGGGGGAAGCTGAATCTCCAGAGATGCTTTTCCTGTGGTCAGTGCTCCTGGGCTGCTTCTGAGGCACACTTTGATATAGAACTTCTCGGGATACTTTGGTTTTCTAAATTATTTGGGTGAGACATTGAACAACTGTCCTCTTCTTCTGAGGGCACAGTCAATGCCTGGGGGACCCTGGACACAGATGCAGCTAACCTGTGCTGAGTTCAAGACAGAGCATTGAAAAACTAATAGTTGTTGGAAGAAGCTTCATGTAGCTACCTTCTGAAAAAAGTGTAGCTGGCGTATTTAAAAGATACTCACTGTGGCGAACTTATCAGCCTCCTACTCACTCTAGGCAAATGTGTATAGAAAAGGGAAGAACAATGGGAATGTCATGTTTGGAGAGACACTCACAACTACCTATAAGCTGTGAAGTACAACCTGACATTTCAAAGGCACAAGAAAATCAGTTTCCTGTTGTTGCTGTAGTGAACTACCACAAATGTAGCAGCTTGAAACAACACAGATGTGTTCACTGACAGGTCTGCAGGTCACAAATCCCACACAGGTCTCAGTGGCCTAAGTTCAAGGTGTGGGCATGGCCATGCTCCTCTCTGGAGCCTCTGGGGAAGAACTTGCTTTTTCATTTGTGTCAGGATAAGAACTGAGTTCCTTGCGGTTGTGGGACTGTAGCTCCTGCTTCCTTGCTGGCTGTCAGCTGAGGGCTGTTCTCAACTCCCAGAAGCCCCCTCCCTTCCTCAGTTCACAGCCCCTCCTCCATCTTCAAAGCCAGCAATGAAGGCTGAGTCCCTCACGCCTCGACTCACTCCTCCTCCTCCTCCTCCCATCCTGTCTCTCTGATCCACATTTCAGCCTCTCTCTTCTGCTTTTGATGGCTTATGTGATCAGATTGGGTAACAATCCAGATAACCCAGATAGTCAAGGCCCTTAACTTAATCACGACTGGCCTTGAGGCATCTGCAAAACACAGTCAACACCGACACACACTGAAAAGTTCCTCTTGCCACAGGTGGCAGGTTGCAGGGACATGGGTATGGGAATCCAGGAGGCATTATTCTGACAACCACACATAGGCAGGAACCTGAGACGAAAAAGGTTACTCACAAGAGTAGACTTTCCATCAGGAAAGCCCTTCACAAAAGTATTCATGGAGAGAGAAGAAATGTCTTAGAAAGGTAACTGGGCCCTCCAGATATGAACAGGTTACAGGTTCCCTTCTGTACTAACATTTTGGCTCCCAGGTATGTGAGGAATCAGGCAAGTGTCTGCCTGTGCCATCGCCGATCTGTCTAGTTAAGAGAAGCTACCAAACTGTGGATCCCCTTGGCAAGAAATTTACTAATCTTTATAAATGGGAATGGTGATTACAGATCTATCTGACTGAAATAAGGTTTTGCACAGTTTTTCACCCAGAGTAAATTTTGGCTTTTTAATCTTATTAAAAACAAACTAGAAAAGATGCAGTAAAGCAAAAGCAAATAAAAAGGAAGGACTAGAAAACAAAAGAGGCAAGGAAAAGAAGAATCTTGAAAACAAAGCTTTATTATGATTACTATTCTTTGGTGCAGAAAGTCATACAACACATAGAGCAACCTATAGAAAGATTTCTTCCTGCAACTGGCCTTGAGGCGTCTGCAAAACACACTGTCACCACCGACACACACTCAAGATGGATTGCGCTGGGGGAGTAGGGTAGACTGAAACGACCCCCATCAGAGGGAAAACAATCCACGAAGACATTCACATGCTGGACCACAGTAAGAGCTGTGGGGCCTCTCAGCTCTGATCTCACCAGGACAGTCTGAACTTACATGTTCCCCTCGAGGACCTTGCAGTCTTTCCTTTACTGCCTGAATTCCATGATCCTAGCATTCATGTGCACAGCCACCAAGTAAAAATTAAACCTTGTGCCTTAGTCTTGTGTCTTCATAGTAAAACTGCAGTGAATCCCCTCCAGAGATAAATATCTCTTATTTATTTATTTATTTATTTACTTTTGAGTCGGAGTCTCACTCTGTCGCCCAGACTGGAGTGCAGTGGCCGCTCCCAGCCACTGCAGCCTCGACCTGCTGGCTCTGGCGATCCTTCCACCTCAGCCTTCCAAGTAGCTGGAATTACAGGCACACGCTACCATACTCAGCTGATTTTTTTATTTTTTGTAGAGATGAGATCTCACCAAGTTGCCCAGGCGGGTCTCGAACCCGCGGACTCAGGCAATCCACTCACCTCAGCCTCCCAAAGCACGGGATTACAGGCTGAGCCACCGAGCCCAGCTTATTTATTTACTTAGAGAAGGTCTCACCCTGTTGCCCACACTGGAGTGCAGTGGTGTGATCCCAGGTCACCACAACCTCAACCTCTTGGGCTCATGCAATTCTTCTGCCTCAGCCTCCCGAGCAGCTGAAACTACAGGTACCATGCCTGGCTAATTTTTTTATTTTTTTGTAGACAGATGAGGTCTCATTATGTTGTCCAGGCTGGTCTTGAACTCTTGGACTCCAGTGATTCCCCTGCCTTGGCCTCTCAAAGTGCTGGGAATACAGACCTCGTGAGCCACAGCACCCGGCCAAATGAAGCATTTCAAAGAGGGAAACTTTAGTGCAGATGTCAGTCCCTGGTACTTGGACTCCTCTGGGCTGGTAGAGTCACATCTGTCTGAGCTGGTCCCATGGTTCCTGCCTCTCCCCACGACACCCTGCTCCTCCCTGGAGAAGATGCCAGCTGCTGTTAGGAACAGACTGCAGTGATTTCGTGAGGCCCAGCAGTGGAGGGAAGAGACGCAGGACTGTCTTCTGACTCTGTTTTGCCCCGTGATGGTTGGAGTTTCAGCGCCAACAGCAGCCGTTTGGCAAAACTGTCCTGGAAGGGTGTGGTGATTTGTTTTAATCATATTTCATCACAATACTAACTGGACTTCAGAAAATATTACTAAGGAACAACTAAAATAAACCTTATTTTTAAATGGTAACCCTTATTAGAGAGTTTTGTTTGTTTGTTTTATAACTGTTTATACGCATTTGAAAATGACAGGCGAGGCTCTGTGACTCAGCCTGTCATCCCAGCACTTTGGGAGGCCGAGGCAAGTGGATTGCCTGAGACTCCCGGGTTTGAGACTAGCCCAGGCAACTTGGTGAGACCTGTCTCTACAATAAATAAAAAACTAGCCAGGCATAGTAGCTCAGCCTGTAATCCCAGCACATTGGGAGGCCGAGGCAAGAGGATTGCCTGAGCCTGCAGGTTCAAGATCAGCCTGGGCAACTTGGTGAGATCTCATTTCTACAGTAAATCAAAAACTAAGCCAGGCATGGTAGTGCACGCCTGTAGTTCCAGCTACTTGGAAGGCTGAGGCAGAAGGATCACCTGAGCCCAACAGGTCGAGGCTACGGTGGCCATGAGCAGGCCACTGCACTCCAGTCTGGGCGAGAGTGAGACTCTTTCAGGCCAGGCATGCTGGCTCACACCTGTAATTCCAGCACTTTGGGGGGCCAAGGCAGGAGAATTGCTTGAGCTCAGAAGTTTGAGAACAGCCTAGACAATACAATGAGGTCTTGTGTCTACAAACAAATAAAAAATTAACCAGGCATGGCGGCACACAACTGCAGTACCAACCACTTAGGAGGCTGAAGTAAAAGGATCACCTGAGCCCAGGAGGTCGAGGCTGTGGTGAGCCACAATTGTGTCACTGCACTCCAACCTGGGCAACAGCCTGACACTCTGACCCCCAAAAACAAAACATACAAACAAAACCTCCACCTTTTTTGTTGTCTTCTACTTTCCCACAAAAGGGGCTTGTCACCTCCCCCACAAGCCCAGCAGACCCGCAGACAGAGGGGCCTGGAAGCCCAACAGAGACCACCTGTCTGTGCATGAGCAGGCAGGGGATGCAGCCCAGGAACCTCAGCCACGTCTGCCAGCTAGGCCAGTTCACGGGCCTGGTCCTTGGCACGTGGGGGTCCGGCCATCACCAACTCTTTTATTGGGTGCAGAGAAACCCATGGCTCCAACAGGAGTAACTTGCCCTGCTGTGGGCAAGTGGGAGAGCCTGGCTTCAGCCCGTGACCCTGGGACACACGGGCTTTCCGAGCCACTTCCCACAACGCAGCTAGGAAAGGACAGCGCGTCTATGCTCACACAACCTTTCAGTCCCCCGCCTCGTGACTCACGATAATAGCAGCACTGATGATGAGTAACCAGAACGGAGACCCACCTTGACCAGGGACAAGGGTGAGGCCCGCATGTGAACCCAGGGGGTGGTGAGGAAGGAGCTGGGAGGGCTGCAAAGCCACCTCCTGTTACAACTGAGACTGGCCCAAGAGCCTCACCTTGTCCCGCTGCAGAGAAAGTGACAATCACTGTCAGGGGTCTGGAGAGTCCCTCTCTGCTCTTGCTGAAGCTTGGCAGGTCTAGCTGCTCAATTCAGACTCCACCCTTGATTCAGCAAAAGGGCAAGTGGTGTCTATATTGCACGACAATGCCAAAATCTTGCTGCTGTCGACAAAAAAAGTCCAGTGCTCCTCCTCCCCAATAGAACCCTTGCCCAGCTGATATCCTGCCTCCTGGCTGGGGAGGCCACCGAATAATCGAGGGACCGCAGCGCCCTTGCCCTCAGCTACCCGACGAGAAAGCCCTGCCTGTGCCTGCTGTCTGTCCTGCTGGAGCTGTGAAGACGGGGCCAGGGGTGCTGTGCTGGATGTAGGGCAGGGTGCTGGAACTGTCCCTGAGGCTCAGCGATTGGTGCAGAATGATAGACACCGCTGAGAGTACTGAGACCAGTGATTAGAACACCGACTTGAGAAAACACTTCAAATGCTATCGTGTGTGCATCTGAAGACAGAACATTCGCTGTCTATCCAAAGTGGTTATTTACTAAGCTGAAAAGGTTAGCCAAGTTTCTGGAAGAGTCTGGAGCTATTGGAAGATCTTTACCCCAGACCCCTTGGCAGATTTCCTGGGCAGTCTGTGGGTGTGGAGGAGAACCTGCCCCTGGGATGGTGGCCCACTCCTTCCTAGTCCAGGAATCGTGACTGTTTCTGGATGACTCGTCTTTTCCCTTTCCTGTGCGGAGGTGATGCGATTTATCTCTCAGAGTCTGTGGAACTGTTACACAAGAGGGGGAAAGAGTGTGATACCAGGCCCTGGGACGTCATTCAAAGCCGGTTCCCAGCCTCCTCTTCCAGTGTCTGAAGTCTGGAAGGACAAGATGCGGGGGGGGGAGTTCGCCCTGGATGCACAGTCCCTTATGGGGACTCCGGCAGGAGCCCAGTCCCTGCATCCCCAGCCCCTCTGCCAGAGGCGCGTGAGTGAGGAGGCCAGCCAGGCATCCACCGGCCTTTGCTGCTCTGGGCCCCAGCATGGCCATCAATACCTGTCAGAACCAGAGCACCTGTGAGTCTGCTCCTGGCAACTGGATCAGCTCACTGACACCCTCTGGCTGTTCCTGGCACCTAGATATGCAACCAAAAATGGCACTGAATAGTTTGATCAAAGGAGTCATCACCTCTTAAATGGTGGCTTAAAAAAAATCTGGAGGCAAAGCATGGACTTGCACAAAATGAAGCACACCTCACTTTATCTGTGATGCAGTCTCGTCTGGAGATGGGAATGAAGTTTGCCATGCCAATGACAGGGGATGGAGAGAGTGGCCCGCCCTGCCAGTGGGCTCCAGCATCATCTGAAGTGTGCGTCAGTATTCCTAAAATGAGCAACAAATGGGACGCTTTTCTAGGCAAATACTCTTGAAATGCCTGAGAATTCATCTAGAGACCCCAGTGAAGGCTTTTATAATTTGCTAAAGAGAGGTAGAATTGTAAGCCAGTTGTGGTGTGTGTGTGTATGTGTGTGTGTGTGTGTGTGTGTGTGTGTGTGTGTGTGTGTGCGCGCGTGTGTGTGTGTATTTAAGGTCAAGTGTGGTGGCTCATGTCTGTAATCCCAGTGCTTTGGGAGGTTGAGGTGGAAGGATTGTTTGAGGCCAGGAGTTTGAAATCAACCTGGACAACATACAGGATCCCATCTCTACAAATTGTTTAAAATTTAGCTGGGCATATTGGCACACACCTATATTCCCAGCTATTTGGGGAGGCTGAGGTGGGAGGATCACTTGAGTCCAGGAGTTCAAGGCTGTGGTGACCTACAATTGTGCCGCTGCACTCCAGCCTGGGTGACAAAGTGAGACCCCTATCTCCTAGGGGAAGAAAAGAATATATGTACATACATATTTTTAAATTATTCTGCTGGGCTCGGTGGCCCAGCCTGTAATCCTCTGCCTTGGGAGGCTGAGGTGAGTGGATTGCCTGAGCCCGCAGGTTCGAGACCCGTCTGGGCAACTTGGAGAGACCTCATCTCTACAATAAATTTTTAAAAATAGCCAGGTGTGGTAGTGCACACCTGTAGTTCCAGCTACTTGGAAGGCTGAGGCAGAAGGATCGCCGGAGCCCAGCAGGTAGAGAGTGCGGTGGCCGAGAGCATCCACTGCACTCCAGTCTGGGGGACAGACTGAGACTCCAACTCAAAAAAATAAAATAAAATTCTCCCATTCTTTTTTCATTTGTTTTGGCAATGTGTAAATTACAAATGTAGTCATAAGATAGATAGATGGTAAATACATAGATAGGCATTTTCTACCCCAAAGTTATGTAATATATATGTATATCCTTTTTTGGAACCACTTTTTATATATATATAGCTTTTTTTTTTCTGCTGCCCAGGTTAGAGGGCAATGGCACGCTCATGGCCACCGCAGCCTTGACCTGCTGGGTGCAGGTGATCCTTCTGCTTCAGCCTTTCAAGTAGCTGGAACTACAGGTATGCACCACGATTTCTGGCTAGTTTTTTGATTTATCATAGAGATGAGGTCTCGTCAAGTTGTCCAGGCTGGTCTTGAGCTCATGAGCTCAGGCAGTCATCTCCACCTCCCAAACTGCTGGGATTACAGGCATGAGCCACCTATATTTTTAATGTGCCTTTATAATGTCTTAAATGTTTAGGTTTTCTTGTTAGTCCCCATGAAATTTATATTTGTTAATGATGGAAAACAGAACTGCCAAATCACATTTTTTTTAAAACACTCTTTATTTTAAAAATGTGAGGTACACTTCAGAATTAGGTATACAAATGTTCATTATTCAGGTACCCTTGTTGATGATGTGTGACCCCGCACCTTCTCTGGCAGTTTCCCACTACTTCCAATCCCTTTCTTATAGTCCAAATCACTTTTTTCACCTTTGTACTCAGTTCTCTAAACACCAATCTCTTCCCCTTTTCCCACCCATTTCAGATGCCTCCGTTAACTTGTCCCATAATCTCCGATATACCCGGGCTTTTCCAGCTCCCAAATTTTGTTCTATTGCTCCATCTATCTCTGCCATTTTAATTGCTATAGCTCTCACAATCCTTCCAAGCTGTTATTGGGCAATTTTTCTTTTCAGTCAGACGAATATTCAAATCAGTTTGTCAAATCTAATGTCAAAGTTCCTCTGGTAGTTTGATTGGGGGTGCAGTATTTTCTCAGTCGACAAAGAACATAAGACAGTTAGGAGGTTGCGGTGGCTCTGAGGGTCTGACTTTGTCCCTCCCCAAGGCACCCCCTTTCCACACAGGTCTTGCAGATGGTGACACACGGAAGGGTGGCTGGCCAGGGCACATCCTGTCTGCTCCTCCTAGGACCCTTCCTCCCCCTCACTTTCTAGTTTTCTTCTCGGCACTTGTCAGCAACAAATAAGAGGCCAACGTTCTCTATGTACATTCTAGATTTACTACGGTCTGTCTCCTTTCGCTGTGGATGAAAACTTAGTCAGAAAGAGCAAAGACATCGCCGATTCACTCCCTCGCCTCTTCCCAAGACACATCATCGGCTCTCAATGGTTGTGGAGTGGATGGCGTGATGGTGTTTGAGAGGTGAGGCTCGGCACCTTGCTTGAACGCCAGCCTCGGCCACTGGGGCTGTCTCCTCCCTGAAAGGTCACAGGGAGGTGCTTTTTGTTGAGACCGAGCCACTGCCTTGATGGAGAAGGCCATTCTTTGGCCAACAACACATTTCACTCCATTTGATCTTCTCAACAATTCTGGGAGAAAGATAAAGCAGCTTCGTATGCAGGTGGAAAGGAAAACCAGTGCAGCCATTTTGGAAACCAGTCCAGAGTCCCATGTCTTCATGGTGCTCACCCCCCTCCACCCCCCAAATAAAAGACCGCCACAACATGCCTACAGGAAAACACGCCGGGGGTGCACACTCAGGGGGCTGTGTGCCGGTCGCCCAGGAGCAGAGTGTAGAAGGAACCCACGAGAGGATTAGGGCTCAGATGGGTGACCTGGGGGAGGATCTGAGGTTCTAAGGTTTTGCTTGGATTGGTGAGGGACAGCTCTGCAAGGGGCAGTTCCATGAGGGGCAGTTCCGTGAGAGACAGCTCTGGGAGGGACAGCCATGTGAGGAGCAGTTTTAAAGGACAAGTTCTGTGAACGGCAGTTCTGTGAGGGATATCTCCATGAGGGACAGCTCTGTGAGGGGCAGTTTTTCAGTTGAACATCTCCTTCAGAAGCTGGAGGACAAAAGCAAGTCTCAGGGGAGCCTGGGAATATGGCTTCTGTTACTTGGAGTAGCCAGCATTGGGAGAAAATGCCCCCCAGACACCAGTGAATAAGATGGCTCTGTGAAGCAAATGCCATGCAGGGCAGGAGTGAGGCTGAGGAGCGTTTGACCCCGAGGGGCTGCCATCAGATGGTGCATGACAGGGCACCCACATTGGCACCTGTGAAGCCTGCTCACTGGCCCGGGGACACATCAAGGACAGTGCTAAATAGAGAAGGGAGACACACAGCTATAAATGTGGCACACTGTCGGTGTGTGAACGAAGTCATTTATTCATCCAACAAGTATGTCTTGAGCTCTGACCCCTAGGGGGGCAACCCCGCTTCTTGTCCATCTTTTTTCCATGAATCGTGGTGATTCAAAAGGAGGTGACAACAGAATGTCCTAGCGGGAGGCTGGCTAAGCCCCCGCACCCGGCTTCAGGAGGCATTCCTACCAGCTGTTCAGGTCCAGAAATTGGATTCTTCCCCAGATACCCCAAACGTCCATCGTTACCAAGAAGTGACAACAAAATTCATATTTCAGCAAATGCCAAGATGGCTTGCATACAGTTATAACTCCCCTCTGTTGGCTGCCAAGTGGAGACACAGTTCGCCAGTGAGAGGATAATGCAGCCTTGGAAGGGACCTGGCTGACCTTGGAATTAGAGCCATTGGAGCCAGGTGAGACAGAGCATTTTGGCTGTCTTTCCTCCAGTCGTCCAGGGGGAAGGAGATTGCCTTGGCTGCTGCTAACGGGAAGAACCAGGAGGCTGAAGTAGGGTCCGAGCAATTAAATAACAACCCACCGACTTAATTTTAACAAAGGAGAAGTTTATTAGTCAAGGCTCTGTCAGCTGGTGACCACTTGCAAGAAGAGAATTCCAAGCAAGACAGCCCCGAGCCCCCGCTCAGAGCTCCCTTAAGTAGTTCTAGCTTACATCTTGGTTAGCTAAAGTTAGAGTTGGACATTTTCCAGAGCTCTTATCACAATATTCTACGGACATCAGCAAGCTAGCGAGTTTACAGAAGCAGATGTGCTAATTAGACAGGTGTAGTGGGTAAGGATACAATTTATCTTGCAATGTTTACAGAGGAGAAACCTTCAAAGAAAAACCTCCAGGAAGGGAGCAACGCCTGTTTCAAGGCTGGAGCCATTTCTTTCATCCCCCCCTTACAATCCCAAGGGCAGAGGCTGCTTCTTTTCCCTTTCACAAGGCCAAGAAGGTGGTGAGCCCTCATTTGAAAAGAAGCCCAGGAATTTCGGCACGGGCAGACATCCAGCACAAAAGGGCCCTGCCCTGCTTTGTGGAAAGGCCTCTACATCCAGTCACAGCGATAAAAAGCTGTCCTCTCTAAGTAGCTGAAGTGCCTCCTGTGACTGACTCATTCACCCAGGCCTCAAATGCCAAACAGTCACTCAGCTGCTGACACCAGTCCCCAAAGTAGACCTGGTAAGAACCAGGGAAGAAGCAGAGTCTGTCGGCCCAGGCTAAGCCACAGCTCCGGCAAAGGGGATGGCCCCACTCTGAGACTGCCTCTCCTTTGGTCAGGGGTCAATACTGTCACCACGTGGGTGAGGCGCAAGAAGTTTTAGCTGGCGGTACTCACATACGACGTGGCTCCCGTCAAGCCGGCTGTCTTCCTGACCACCCTGCGTCATAAGATGGGGACCCTCTGGAGCTGTCGAGAGGAAGGCCAGACTGGGCAGCCGGTCCACAGAAGACTTTGCCCACACTCACCTCCACTCAGGTGACAGGAAGACAGCAAAGCTCCAGCTAGGCTGGTGGACCAATAGCAACCACAGGCATGACAAGACCCATCGCCACTAGGGAGGCGACATCCCCGGTCTGAAATCTGTGACTTTGCATTGCCAAACTGGAAAAGGTAAAGCCTAGCGAACCTGCCACTAAACTGGGCTAAATACGCCTTGTTGTGTTTTCTGTATGTAAAAATAAAAATTCTTCGGGAAAAAAAAGACGCAGAGAGAGAGAAACATCTTGGGAGAGAGTCACCCAGGCCCAAGTGGGTGAGGCCAAACCCCTGGATGAGCTCCTGACCTAAAGGGACTCCAAACAGGTGGGATCCTTTCTGGTAACGTTTTGCATTTTGGATCCATTATGTGCAAACGAATTGTCCCCCAAACTTAGAATCGTGAACAAGAGCACTTTTTATCTCATGACATTCCCAAGTCAGGAATTTGGGTGTGGATTTGCAGGGTCTTTCCAAGAAGGGCCACTCAGGGTGTCTCTCGCCTGCGGCTTCACAGTCCTGGGTCTGGGTCCCTGCTCACCTCCAATGTCTGTTTCACATTCTGTAAGCTTCCAGCAAGACCTTTCCAAGACTACACATCTCAGCACGGGAAGTTTCTTTGCTCACTTTTAAAGTCTGAGTATTTGGGTGGGTTTCGGGGTTTTAAATTTAAAAAAAAAATTTTTGAGTCAGAGTCTCACTCTGTCACCCAGGCTGGAATGCAGTGGCACACTCACGGTCACCACAGCCCCAACCTGCTGGGTTTAGGTAATTCTTTCACCTCAACCTTCCAAAGAGCTGGAACTACAGGCATGCACCACCATGCCCTGCTAACTTTGTGATTTATTGTAGAGATGAGGTCTCCCCGTGTTGCCCAGGCTGGTCTCGCACCCCTGAGCTCAGGCAATCCTCTCGCCTCCGCTTCCCAAAGTGCTGGGATGACAGGCCTGAGCCACCACGCCCGGCCTGAGTATTTTGCACAATCAAAACCCTCTCAACGCAAAAACTCTGCACCAGGAAGCCAACCCTCTCGGACCGTGCTGGCTGAGGGCCAGAGCCTGAGCCACCGTGTCCTGCACACTCACTCTTCCAGCCGCTGCTCTTCCTTCGACACCTTCCCATTGTTACCCTGTGGGTGTGGATGTGGGAACGAGACTCAGCGGAACCCAAGCTGCTGAAGCAATTCTGCCCCTCAAACCAGAGCACACCCTGGGGACCACAGGACCAGGCTGGTGACTCTGACTCCCTCGCAGGCTCCTCTGGCTGGAACTCAGATGTGCCGCCAAGGGCCGTCAAGAGGCCACGCAGGATGTGGGCTCATCTCTGGCTCTCCTGCTGGGCACAGCTGCCCTCGTCCTAAACCTTGCAGGAACTGCAGAGTGTGAATAAGACAACTGGTCAGTCAAGCCTGTGGAGAGCCCGAGACTCACCCTGCTCCTGTTGCCTTGAAAGACAGTGCAGGAAACTATGCCGGGGGGAGGGAGATGGGATTAACAGTCGCAAATATCTGTCTGGGGACGGGGAAACAACTCTTATCAACAGGGTGCCTGAATGAAGCGTAATTGTATACCTAACCCTTAACTGTACCCCACAAAACCATAATAAAAATATTTAAAAAAAAAGAAAAAGAGTGCAGCAAGTATCCTCCATCCTGGAATCGATGTCAGCTTCCAGGAACTCCAGGGCTTAACTTGCTTGCCTCCTGGTTGTCAGCCCTGAGTAGTTCATCAATGTTCTTTTTACTTGTTTGCTCTTGCACCTCTCCTCTGTTGCCTTCATGGTCGTTCACACCCACTGAAACCCGTCTCCTACTTGATATTCTCACCACCACACCACCATACCTACCCCTTCTCTCCCCTTTCCCTCATCGAGAAAACACGGTGCTTTCAAATTCTAACAGACCATAGATTTTTTTTTCTTCCGCCTACCCAAACATCACGTCCTCAACTCCACATTAGAACTAAAAATATATGTTCATCTCAGAACCACAGAATTCAATTACTTAAAATAAAACAGTGTCTAGCCAGATGCAGTGGTGCACAGCTATAATCCCAGCTCTTTGGGAGGTGGAGGCAGGAGACAGCTTGAGGCCAAGAGTTCAAGACCAGTCTGGGCAACATAGTGAGACCCTGATTGTATTTTATTTAAAAAGAAAAGACAAGGCAGAAAGAAAACAGAGTGGCCTTGTCCTCCACCTCTGCTCTGCTGGCATCGCCCAGCTCTTGTCAGCCTCTACTGGCAGTGTCCCTGAGACCCAGCATCATGCCTTTGATTAAGCTGCAGAGTTCTGATGGAGAAATATTTGAAGTTGATGTGGAAATTGCTAAACAATCGGTAGCTATCAAGACCCTCTTGGAAGATTTGGAACTGGACAATAAAGGAGATGATGACCCAGTTCTCCTTCCAAATGCCAGTGCAGCAATTTTTTTTTTTTTTTTTGAGTTGGAATCTTATTCCATTGCTCAGGCTGGAGTGCAGTGGCATGCTCCCAGTCACCCCAGTGTTGACCTGCTGGGCTCCGGCGATCTTTCCACCTCAGCCTTCTAAGTAGCCGGAACTACAGGTGCACACTATCATGCCCGGCTAATTTGTGATTTATTGTAGAGATGAGATCTCACCAAGTTGCCCAGCTGGTCTCGAACCTGCAGGCTCAGGCAATCCACTCCCCTTGACCTCCTAAAGTGCTAGGATTTGCGGGGCTCCCACCCTGCAAGGGTTGTGAGATTTCCTGAAGGAGAGACAGATAGGTGAAGGACGAAAATATTATACCCGGACACCTGCTTCCTGAACAGATGACAATTTAATGTTAGTTAACACAGAGCTTTTATACCATTCGTAAAGAGGCAAGACAAAGAAAATTCCTTCACGTACATATCCTCTAGAAGTTACCACCATCTAGTGGTCTTAGCAACAAACAAGCCAAGAACCCTGTAAACATTCAGACAATGAGTCTTATCCATAAGGCCAAAGATGATAGTTTTAGTCCAAAGTCCCGAATTACAGTCCTTGAACTGTCACCAGAAAGTTTCCAAGTGTAAAGTTCTTCATGTAGCAGTAGTTTTCCTTCTGGGGTTTTATGGCCTTCAGAGTTCTGTAATCGCCTTTCTTGTCCAGGTGTCTTCGTTACTTTTCTCTTATCCTGCAGTGCTTGTTTCTAAAGAGAACTCAAAAGAAGCTTTTAGTAATGTTTCCCAGACCCCCAAGGTTACTTTCTGTCTTTAGCTAAGTTATCATAAAAGTGTCTGATTAGTATATTATGAGTTCAGTGAAAACCCACTTTATAAATGTTAACTTAGAGTTTTAACTATTGAATTAAGTAAAAACCTTAACAATTAATCTTTATCCTAAGTCAGTGAAAACAGTGTTATAAATCAACTACATAACTCCTAGATAAGTGTTAGAACTTATAATGAATTCATAATGAACTTACTATAAACTTGTGTTTCTAAAAAATCTTATGTCTAAACACTAAACGACATAATCCTAAATCAAATAAGGAGTGAATATACTTATATCATTTATTACTTAAGCAATATCTAGCAACTTATAACCAAGTGAAAGAAAGCATTCTTGGTGTGCTTCAGAGTTTAACCCTTGCATATGTTAGAAAAGGCCAAAAGGCATAGTGGGAAATGGAAAAATGAACAATGACATTCCTAGGTTAACTGTGAGTACTTTGCATAAACATGCCATTTTCTTCTTCCACGACTGCACAGAATTTCTTCAGCTGTACCAACAGCAAAGACGGAAGACAGAAGGGCCTCAGCTGCCAGGACTCGCTTTGCGGCCGGGGGTCCTCAGCGCACCTGGACTTTGTTAATCAGGCAGGCCTCCAAGGCTGGCTCCCAACAGGGATTACGGGCTAAGTCACTGAGCCTGGCCAATTTTTTAAAAGGCCATTCAGTGGTGCACCCACCACAAGGATGACCCTCCTCCTCCTAGGATGATGAAAACAACAAAAAAAGTGAACAGATAATATCCCAGTTTGGGACCAAGAATTCCTGAAAGTTGATCAAGGAACACTATCTGAATTCGTTCTGGCTGCAAACGACATAGACGTTAGAGGTTGGCTTGAGGTTGCATGCAAGACAGTCCTCAACAGAATAAAGGGGAAAACTCCTGAGGAAATTTGCAAGACCTTCAAGACGAGAAACGACTTTACTGAAGAGGAGGAAGCTCAGGTATGCAAAGAGAACCAGTGGTGTGAAGAGAAGTGAAATGTTGTGCCTGACACTAACACGGCAAGGACTGCTCCAAATACTAGTTGCACTGCTCTGTTTATAATTGTTAACAACTTTTTTTTTGAAAGCAGGATTTATTGAGAGTACAGAAAAGCTCCCACAGTGGTAGGGGATCCGAAGGGGTTACCCTAGTTGTTAATATTAAACAAACAGTAGACAAATGCAGCAATGAACCAGCTTTATTAGCAGAATATTGTCCTCATTGCATGTGTAATTTGAGTAGATTCCAAGCCTGTGGCTGAGTTTCTTCTAAAACGATTGAAAGTTTCTTTTTTAACTTTTTATTTTGAACATGTGGGGTACAATTCAGGGTTAGGTATACAAATGGCCATTATGCAGGTACCCTTGTTGATCAAGTATGCCCCCCACCCCAGCAATTTCCCACTACTGCCAATCCTTCTTATAGCATTATGGTAATTGTTCATGGTCCGCTTATGAGTGAGAACATGTGGTATTCAGTTCTTTGTTTCTGTGATAGATCACTCAGTATTATAGACTCTAAGTCCATCCAAGTTGCTGCAAAGTTCATCATTTTGTCCTTCCTTATGGCTGCATAATATTCCATTGTGTTATATGTACATTTTCTTCAAATCCAGTCCTCTTTCAGTGGGCTTTCAGTTGGCTCCATGTTTTTGCTATTGTGAATAATGCTGCAGTAAACATGCGTGTGCAGGTATCTTTTTCATAGAGTGATTTGAGTTCCTCTGGGTATATTCCCAGTAGGGGGATTGTGGTGTCATATGGAAGGTTGATTTTAAGATCTTTTAGGAATCCCCAAATTGTTTTCCACAGAGGTTGTACTCGTTGACACTACCAACAACAGTGTAGAAGCGTTCCCTTTTCCTCACATCAAAAGTTTCTTTTTTCCTTGCTCTGAATAAAACTGGACTGTGGGTTCTCTATAGAAAGTGGCATTTGGAGCTTTCCTTCTTTGCTGTAAAACAATGTCTGCCTTGTTTACTGTCCAGTTTTTTTTTGTTGTTTTTTTTTTTTTTTGAGTTGGAGTCTCAGTCGCCCAGACTGGAGTGCAGTGGCCGCTCCCGGCCACCATAGCCTTGACCTGCTAGGCTCTGGCGATCCTTTCCCCTCAGCCTTCCAAGTAGATGGAACTACAGACGCGTGCTACCATGCCCAGCTAATATTTTTGATTTTTATTGTAGACACGAGGTCTCGCCGAGTTGCCCAGGTGGGTCTCGAACCCGCAGGCTCAGGCAATTCACTCACCTCGTCCTCCCAAGGCGCGGGATTACAGGCTGAGCCACCAAGCCTGGCCTATTGTCCAATTAACTTTAGTGATCTTTTAAAAATTGGCATTGAGCCAGGCTCGGTGGCTCAGGCTGTAATCCCACGCCTTGGGAGGCTGAGGTGAGTGGATCGCCTAAGCCCGAGGGTTCGAGACCCGCCTGGGCAACTTGGCGAGACCTCATCTCTACAGTAAATCAAAAAATTAGCCGGGCGTGG
>NW_007036728.1:53061-97395 GCF_000164805.1 Carlito syrichta
ACTGGAAGGCTGAGGTGGAAGGATCGCCAGAGCCCAGCAGGTCGAGGCTGCAGTGGCTGGGAGTGGCTGGGAGCGGCCACTGCACTCCAATCTGGGCAACAGAGTGAGACTCCAACTCAAAAAAAAAAAAAAAAATTGGCATTGAAGTAAAACAACTTGCAAAAACTTTTCTGAAGTAGAGTTAACAAAATATTATCTTTATTCATGAAATGGAAACTGGAAAAAGTGTACTTAGAAAAAGTGTACTTGAAATGAATGATCTAAAAGATTTTTAGAATGTCTTACAGCCTCCTAGAGTCAAGCAGTACTGCTGGTATTGATGAGCCTGTATGTAGCAGGGCTCCCCTAATTGCATCTATGACTTGTTTTTAATTTTTAATCCTCTTAGCCTTGACTATATTGCCTAGAGACTCAGTTACTACCCACTTTAAGGTTTTTTGGGGAAAATGTAACTGGACAGTTTGTTACCTTTTCAATTTAAAAAGACGATTAGCCATGTGATAAATCATCTTTTCATAATCGGTGTTCCTGTGTAGGGAAAACGATTCACTATTTGCTTACATATAAAAAAATAATTTAGCCTTTAACATTAAAATATGTGGCAAACCCCAGAAAGCATCCATTATGAATACAAGATACTTTCAATAAGAAGTGAGTTATACAGTAGTTAACAGTTTGCTTTTGTGAACTTAGATGTGTCTCTTCACTTATTAAATGGGTTAAATTCATGTATATTTGCTTAACTTTGGCAATTCATGTCCAAGCTCACTGGAAGCTGCTGACATAACAATAGGATCCTGACCCTAGGATACTGATAGACTTCTGCCTCTTCTCATTGCCATTTATACGGTTATCCAAAGTCAGTGCTTCCGTGGTCAACACAAAACTATCCTGCCATTGTTTCCAGCTTCTCTCCTATATTTAAACAAGTGTTCTGACCACTTGAGACGGCGCACAAATTTTGATTTGACTTTTTCCCTCATGCTCCCTTTTTTTCTGCTTCCTTTCCTGGTTAACATCGTCTTTATTCCCAAATAAACTTATTGTATTGTCTTCACATTTACTGTGAGTTGTTCAGACTCAGATGATCTCTTGACAGTAGTTTATTTTTACTTCACCCCTCATTTGTCCTAAATTCACCTTATCTGATAAAGTCTCATGGCCTTTTTGAAGGAGCTCAGGGTGGAGAAAGTTCAGTTTCAGAACTCTTTCTCACCAAGAGTTATTAAATCCAATACTTACTGACCAAAAACTGTGTCAAGCCCATGGGGGAATCCAAAGATTTAAAAACCTGGGGTCCTGGTCGCCAAAATAAGTGAAACAAGAGAATGCAAAAACTCTCATTTCTCATATCTGGAAAAGTGCTGGGGCTGGAGAGGCCACAGTGACCTCAAAAAGACAGACAGACAGAGCTCTTAGAGAAGTCATTCTCCAAAGCAAGGCTGCAGGGCCACGCTTTGTCTGAAAGCTTTGGAATCCCACCGAAATAACTTCTCAAATGCATTTGAATTTATGTTTGGACACTTCTCAGCTCTTAAAGTTTCTAAAATTGACTAGAGGTTGGCATGCCTTTACAAACCATTGCCTTTCTCCTTTTTTCTTAAGGATTCATGTCCCAGGGACAAATTTGAATATTCTAAAAAAAAAAGTGCCATAAAATAAAACAATTCCCACTTACTGGATAGTTTATTCGTATATTGACCTTAAGTTTGGACTACATTTAGTTATTGTTGAACATGACTGATGAACCATAGTTGCTTGGTGATTTCTTCTGTGACCTTCACTGAGGCTGCAGTTGGCATTCTGCAGGCTCTTCCAACAGGACCATTTCTCAGGTACACAACTGAGCAATTAGCCATGCCGAGTTGAGATCTGCAAACAGCACAGAGCTCTGCCGTGTGCAGGGCATGCGCCAAACATGCAGGCAGCAAAGAAGAGCAAGACACTGACCCACAAGCCTGTCTGCAGCCCCGGAATCCTGCTGGAAGTGACAAGGCAAATACCAGGTTCTCTGGGGAGCAGAGAGGAGGAGTAAGAGTCCTGGCGAGAGACAATGCCCCAGACTCACAGAGCAGGGGAGAGGTGAGCTGGGTCCCCGGGGAGGAGGGCAACTGAGCTGAAGGAGCAGGTAAGGAGGCGTCCTCCCACAAGGAGTGAATTTTTGTGGGAGTGTTGTCTGTGGTGGGAGGTCGAGGAGGAGGCGGGAAGGGCGCCAGAAGGAGCCAGATTTCAAGCCATTAGAATCTCAGCAGCCCCGATGCTTGTCTTAGTTTTTTTTATCAAGCAGGACTCACGTGCATGTTACTGTCACGGGAGCTCCCCAAGAATGCAAGTGCTAAGGAGAAACTCCTCATCCTCTTTCCTTCTGCAGCAAAAGGTCGGATATCGGCTGCCCAGCACCAGGCAGCAAATAGTACTGTGTTTCATTCCTGAAGGTAGCAGGACATGTAAGCTTGGGAATAAGTGAAAGAGCACTGAATTCAAAGAGTTGGAAAACTGAAACAAAGTCTTCCTCAGCCAGGCTCGGTGGCTCAGCCTGTAATCCCGCACCTTTGGGAGGCTGAGGTGAGTGGATTGCCTGGGCCTGCGGGTTCGAGACCCGCCTGGGCAACTTGGCGAGACCTCATCTCTACAATAAATCAAAATGAGCCAGGCGTGGTAGCGTGCTCCTGTAGTTCCAGCTACTCGGAAGGCTGAGGCGGAAGGATCGCTGGAGCAGGTCAAGACTGCGGTCGTCGGGAGTGGCCACTGCACTCCAGTCTGGGTGACAGAGTGAGACTCCAACTCAAAAAAAAAAAAAAAAAAGTCTTCCTCAACTGTGTAAAGCAGCCCTCTGCCAGCGGGATTAAAAACAAATCTAGCCATAAACAGGGCCTAGTTTCCTCTCCGGACTTTACAATCTAGAAGGACAAACACACGCCACACAAAGAAGAGAAGTCAAGTCAGAGGACAGTGAAAACAGAAAGCCCAGAGAAGTAACGCCAGCAAGCAAGTGTCGTCGTCAGAGACCACCCAGCTTGTAAACTGACAGCTGAGCCTATGACTGTTTCATGGATGCTGAAGACACAAGACTCAGGTTTGGAATCTAAGGGGCATGAGCATAATGTCTGAGTTGGTTCCTGACCGCCCCGTCCCATGGGGCACATGAGAATGCCTCGTACACAGTAGACTGCATCTCACTGAAGAGGAGCCCTGAGCTTGGGGAACAGTCCAGAGGGAGACATCACCTTGTGCAAAGTTTCTTGCTGCTCCCTGAGAATGGCTCAGTTCAAGGATGACCAGGTCTTGGCAGTCTTGGATACCCAGTGTTTGAGCTTCCTGTGGGTGCCATAGCTAACCAGCATACGTGGCACGGCTCAACAAAAGACATTTATTCTTCCACAGTTCTGAGGCCCGGAAGTCTGAAACTGAGGGGTGAGCAGGGCTGGTCCCTTCTGCTGGCTGTGTGGGGGAATCTGTTTCAGGCCTTTCACCTAGCTCCTGGTTTGCTGGGATTCCTGAGTTTGTAGGTATATCGCCCCCATCTCTGCGTCCATCTTCCCTCGTCTTCTCCCTGCCTCTGTCACAAGACGTCCTCTCCTTTCTCTTAGAAGGACATCAGTCATGGGATTTGGGCCCACCCCGACATCCAATATGATCTCATCTTTAGGTGTTTAACTTAATTACATCTGCAAAGATGCCTCTTACAAAGAAGGTCACCTTCACAGGTTCCAGGAGTTAGGACTTAGACAGATCTTTGGGGGGGCTCCCATTTACCCACTATCCACAGCAAAGATACAGAGGAGAGCAAGAAACCCAGTGGAGGACTGTCTCTGCCAGCACTGAGCAAAACTGCTTCTTAACCGGAAGATGGTTTCCATTGTCAGCCCGAGGCAATGACCAGCATGAACAAAGGCACAGGTGTGGAAAGAAAAAGGGCTTATTTGGGCCGGACTCAGTGGCTCAACCTGTCATCCCAACACTTTGAGAGGCCTAGGCGTGTGGATTGCCTGAGGCCACGGGTTGGAGACCAGCCCGGGCAACTTGTCCAGACCTCATCTCTACAATAAAACAAACAAACAAACAAATAAAATAAAAGGGCTTATTTGAGACAAGGTCTCATATTTTACTAGCAGTTAGGGAACTTGGGAACAAATGGCGTGGGATCCACCGGCCGTGCCTCCGAAGTGCAGCACTGTTCGGGAACGTGACCCAAACAAAAACATCTGCTCTTGTAGAGTTCACATTCTGGCCAGAAGGGATAGACAGGAAACAACATTAAGGGGCAAATTGTCTAACACAAGGGTCCCTAACCCCTGGGCCACCCAGCAGATGAGCAATAGGTGAGCAAGCAGAGCTTCATCTGTATTTACAGCCGCTTCCCATAGCTTGCACTACCGCCTGAGCTCCTCCACCTCTTGTCAGATCAGTGACAGCATTAGCTTCTCACAGGAGCATGAACCCCATTTTGAACTGTGCATGAGAAGGATCTAGGCTGTGCGCTCCTTTGAGAATCAAATGCCTGATGATCTGGGTGGAGCTGAGGTGGTGGCCGAGCACTGTCTCCCATGACTCCCAGACGGGACCATCTAGTTGCAGGAAAACAAGCTCAGGGCTCCTGCTGATTCTGCCTTATGGCAAGTTGCATAATTATTTCATGATATATCACAATGAAGTTGTAAGAGAAATAAAGGGCACGATAAATGCAATGCACTCAAATCGTCCCGAAACCATCCCTCCTCTCCCACCGGCCCTTGAAAATACTTCTTCCACAAAGCTGGTCCCTGATGCCAGAAAGGTTGGGGACCACTGTCCTAGCATGTTAGAGGCAGCATCGGGAAGAAAAGCCTCCCAGGAAAGAGAACAGCAGGGAAAATGCCAGAGGTGGGAGGGGCTTGCCACGGCCAGGCAGGAAGGAGGCCAGTGGGTGCAAAGTCAGAGAACGAGAAGCCCCAAGAAGTGACCCTCCCGCATGCTAACAGGGCAGCCCACACAGGTTTATGTTTACATTCACATGTATGCAAAACACCAGGTCTCTGAATCAGAGCAACGGACAGTTTGTTGCACCCAGTAAACACAGCAGCTTGTTGGCTTCCCACGTCCCCCTTCCCAAGGGCGGCTGATGTGGACCGGGTCAACTGTGTGTGCCAGGGATGCACACCCCAGGAGAGGGACCCGAAATTAGGAGAGTTGGGGATTTTATCAGAGCTGCCGAGGATCTGCTCATCCTCCCCTCCAGAGAGAAATCACGCACGAGACTGCAAGGGAAGTCAGGACCTCTGGGTTACGAGGTCCTGGAATGCAGCTGCTATCCTGGACACTGTCTTCCACCTGCTGTTCAACTGTCCTTGAAAAGCTAGCCTGTGCCCCTTGCCACAAAGGCCCGGACGTGCAGGAGCACAAGCGGTCCAGGAAGACTTGCCTCCCAAAAGCGGGCAGTGAAGTCAAGGGAGCAGGCGTGTCCCAGAAGGTGTCTGCCCTATTGGGTCAGGGCAGGGAGAGGGCAGGGCCCTTCCGTGGGGTCATGGAGACCACGGGGGCAGGTTGGCATTTACTCGGAGTAGAAGAGGGTTGCAGCCTGACTTCGGTTAGGAAAACAGACTGTAAGGAAGCAAAGGTGGGGGTGGGGAGTCCAGTTCAGAAGGCTCACCCTGGCACGGGATGAGGGTGGTGGGAGCAGAGGGGATAAAGAGGGGACCAGATTCTGGGAACGTGTCAGAAACAGAAATGATAAAATGAGGATGACTCCAAGGTCTGCGCCCCAGCAGCAGGAAGGAGGGAGCTGCCATCAACTTTCTTCCTGCCCAGGGAGTCACGTTAAGTCTGAGACGCTCAAGCCGAGGTACTGAGCTTTGGCGTTCCGTGGTCCATGAGCAGAGATAAAGAATTTGGAGTTATCAGCGTTTTAAAGGACTCTAAAGCCTTGTGACTGGACCGGTGGCTGCGGGTGTGTGCTGGAACAGAGAAGGGAGGGGAGCCAAGGCCACGCACACGATCAGGGAGGTGAAGGACAAACAGCAGGAGGCAAGAGGCAGTGGCTGGGAGGTGAGGAAGTCGGTGCATGTGGGTCAGGTCCAAACACCCCACACAAACCCAGTGTCCAGGGAGGAGGGTCACAGGTGGCTGGCTGACCGTACGAGAGACCTGGGCCAGCAACACACAGGTCAGAGCTGACCCAACAGGGCAGACCCGCAGGAGTGGTGGATGGCGGGGAAGAGGGAGCATCTCTTTTGAGGAAGCAGAGAAACCGGGCAGCTCTGGAGCAGGAAGCGGGGTCCCACGTGCAGACAAGAGTTCACGTGTGATGCTTATTTGGGAGGGAGTAGGTGGTGAGACAGGGAAGGGAAGGCAGCCAGCAAGGGTGTGATATCACATCAATTCCCACTGTGGGCAACCCAAGCACAGGCCTCTTGGCAAAGCTCTGGGAACTCCTTAAAAAGACACACCTCAGAGTGACCTCAAGGGAGCAGGGCTGGGGATTTACACACCCCTATCATCTATTGACAGATGGCAGCTGGACCAAGGATGCAGCCAGGCAGAGGCAGAAGGCACCCCTCCCCCAGAGAAGGGCAGGGCTGTGGTGGACGTGAGCCCAGGGCCCCACAGCAGTGCAGGAGGGAACCTGGGTGCACTCGAACAGTGATGGTCAGAGGTCCGGAAGCCTGAGGGCTCAAGGAGCTGGCCACGGGAGCCTCTGAGGAAGAGCGTCTAATGCTTTTTTCATTTTGCGATGTGACTTGGAGATTTGTCCACCCTGGTGCATGGAGGCATCCTCGTTATTTTCTCTCTTTTTTACAGCTGCATCATATTCCATCCTAGCACTTATTTAGCCAGGACCCCACCAAGGCACATTTGAAGTGTTTCCAATCTCCTCATGCTACAGACAGTGCTGCAGTGAGTAACTGGTAATCACTATTTTGAATTTCTGTGAGTACCCGTGGAAGATAAATTCCTAAAAATGAAATTTCTGGCTCAAAGGGTATATGCATTTTTTTTTTTTGAGTCGGAGTCTCACTCTGTCGCCCAGACTGGAGTGCAGTGGCTGCTCCCGGCCACCGCAGCCTCGACCTGCTGGGCTCCGGCGATCCTTCCGGCTCAGCCTTCCAAGTACCCGGAATTACAGGCGCGCACTACCACGCCCGGCTGATTTTTTTTATTTATTGTAAAGATGAGGTCTCGCTGCCCAGGTGGGTCTCGAACCCGCAGGCTCAGGCAATCCACTCACTTCAGCCTCCCAAAGGCGCTGGATTACAGGCTGAGCCACCGAGCCCAGCATAGGGTATATGCATTTTTAATGTGAATAGATACTGTGAAAATGCTCTCTGTAGAGGCTGTATCAATGTCTACACCCACTGGCCACATGTGAGAATAAGTTTCCTCACATCTTAGCCCACACACAGTTCAATTTTTTGATCTCTGATAGTTTAAGTGAAAACAATTGTCAGTATAACTCTAATCATGTTTCTTATTATGAATGACAACATATTTGCACATTTTTATTTTCAGTTTTGGCTTTGTTGATTCACAGGGACTTTTACATCTTAGAAAATTAGCCTATTGTTTGATCTCAGTTAAAAATTTGTTTTCAAGTTTGTCATTAGTTTGCTGATTTTGCTTATGGTGATTTTTGTAAAATTGAAATATTTTTATATATTAAAAAGTATCCATATTACTTTTAGGCTTATGATTTTTCTTTCCATTCTTGCAAGGATTGCTGCAACCCACAATTTAAAAATTGTTCATAATGTTTTCTAATACGTTTACGGTTTAATGTTTTACTTTAAATCTTTAATGCATTTGGAGTTTGTCCTACTGTAAGATATAATCTAAAGTGCAGAATCTTTTTTCCTGAATGACTACTTAATTATCTCAATAACATATCCTGAGTGAACCAATTTGCTTTTCACCCACTGATTCAAAAGGAAACTGTTGTCAATACTAGAGCCACTGGGTTTTCTGCAGGAGAACACACACTCAAACTTATGTTCATTTATGTTCAAAGTAGAGCTTTGGATATTATCATTCCAACTATATAGAATTGTTTTACTCGGGAATAATCCTAAAAAATTCAAGAATCTTTCTTTGCCTCTTGCTCTAAACAATCATGCTTGGCAGCCTTGTGATAAACTTAACTTTACTGATCCTGTTTTACAAACTAGGACATTGAGCAGAGCGAAAATAAGACACTTTCTTAAGGTCGCACAACTGGCAAGTGAGTGAGCCCGAACTGTTAGCTACTCTGGTACACACCTGTTCACAGGTTAACAAAACATTAGATGACGCCTTGTCCACTGAAGTTGTCACTGGGCTCTGTAGAGTAGGGAGAACAAGATGACCTCCATTGTGGGCTACTCTGAAGATAAAGCGTCACGCACGGACATGCCCAGCACCCTGTCAGCACTCGCTCTTAGCATTCACTTAAGGGCTAGGGCCTTGTGTGGGCAGAGCTGTGTATTTCTGTACCACCAAACACTGAGACCATCATGGCTTTATAAAATCACTGGCTCTGGTATTTCCTGGGTTTGAATCTCAAACTAACAACTGTAGTCTCTGAGCCTCATTTTCTTGCTTGCTTTCTTTTTTAAGAAAGCAGGATTTATTGAGAGGACAGAATCGCTCCCACAGTGGGAGGGGAACCGAAGGGGGTGCCCTATTTTCACCAATAAAATGGGCACAGTGACAGAATCTACTTACAAACATCGCTTTGGGATTCAGTGACCTAAGGCACGGCTCCCTGACTCTGCAGGCCACCTCCTCTGTGAGGCTGAGCTTCTTCCCACTCAGCTGGTCACAGGGGTGGGCTCTCTTCCATTTCCCAGAACCGCCGCTCTACTCCCTCACCAGAATGCGCCGCTAAGAACGGCATACAGTTCGGGCCTCAGTCAACCGCCACCTCCAGTCTTGGTTTCTGGCTTCTGGATGGGTTCGGGGGCCAGCTCCAGCCACCACGGCCGCCTCCCGCAGGCACAGTGGACTCCCTCACACTGCCACAGCCTCTCTCTCCTGGGCTCTGGGACAACACACTGAATATTTCTGACACTGAGTGTGGTTTATAGTCTACATGACAACTTGACCCTCTGCTCCCGGCAGCCCTGGGGCCTCCTTCCTACCTCTCCACAACATGGTCAGCCCCAACTTTCCCCTGAGAGTTGGGGCTCCAGGTGGTGTCGGCTTCCTGTGTCCGAAAGCCAGAGAATCCCACGTTTCTCTGCAAACCCTGCTTTCTGTGGGCTGAGCAGCTGCTTGTGCAGACCTTACAACACTTGACAAATGAAGTCACTGCCAGCTGGCACTGAGGCCGAGAAAGGCAGGTTTCACCTCCTTGTACCAAGTGCCAAAGGACAAAGGAGCTGTCTCAGGACCCATGTGAGCCTGGACACCCACTGCCGACTGTGGTCTGGCATGTGTGGAGCACAGTACAGGCTCCCGAAATAAGCACCTGACAGTACTCTTTCACTCGGTTCTCACAACCCTGTGAGGGATGTGAGCCTGGCTGGCACGTAGCTGGCAGAGGCCCTGGTGGTCCGTGCACATCCTGGACACGGGCAGCCTTCCCACGGCCTGGGGCGGCGCCGTGCTGGGGTGGGACGGCCAGGGTGGGATGACCTGAGGAACCTGATGCTGCAGGACAGACGTGGGCCTCGGGGGGTCGAAGAGGCACGGAACAGGACCGGGGTTTTGGAGTGGCGTGCACAAACTTGGTCTGGTCTTTCTGTCCACCTGGGGGTCTGTCTGGTTTGCAATTCTGTCTTTCTCATGGGAGACTGTCTGCCAGGGTGGGCCATCTTCTGGGTTATTGGGTGTCTACTAGTCTAGCTGGGGGTCTGTCTGGCTGTTGTGTTTCTGGCTAGGGGTCTGTACTGTCTGAGGGTCCTATCAAGCTAGGAGCTAGTCTTTCTGGAGCCCATCTTTCTAGCTAGGGCATCAGTCTGTCTGCCTAGTGGCTGGTCTGTCAGCCTGGGGCTTGGTCCACTTGTCTTGTCGGGCCAGAGGCCTATGCAGTCGGTTGCAGATTTGTCTGTCAAGCTGCAGTCTGTCTGTGCAGCTCAAGGGCTGAGGTGTCTGTCTGGTCTGGTGCCTGTGTGAACAGCTAGGGGTCACTCTGTCTGGGGTCTGCCTAGATAGGGTCTGCCTTATTGGGGTCCATCTGTCAGAATAGCTGGAGATGTGTGTGAGTATCCACTCATTTGGAGAGGGGCTTGTCTATCTGGAGAATCATCTGCCTGACCAGTTGGGGTCTGTCCATCTGGGAGGGTCCATCTACTGAGGGCAGTGTGTCTGTCTTACTAGGAGTCCGCTTGTCCAAGGTTTCATCCATCCAGCAGGAGGTCGACCTATCTCAGAGACTGCAGGTCCATCTATCTGCTAACAGGGAGTCTGTCTGTCTGACGGGTCTTCTACTCAGCTGGGAGGTGGTCTGGAGAGCACAGGATCTATCCCACTCGGATGCTTATCTGAGGGTCTGTCTACCTATCTGGCTACCTGGTGAGCCACCGAGCTGTCTGCCCATCAGAAGATGCATCAATCTGCCTGCTACAATGTGGGTTCTGTATAGGTGATGGGGCTATCTACCTGTCCATGGATCCACCTGTCTGCCTAGTTGGGAGTCTGGTAGGCTGGCTGGGAAGTCTGTCAGGGTTCTGGCTGTGTGGCTGGTGTCTGTATGGCTGGGAGTCCATCTGGCCAGTTGGGAGTTTGTCTGGCCAGAAGGTCTGTCAGTCAGTCCACCTGGGGGTGGGTGTGAGGCCTGCCACACTGAGGAGAAGTCTGTGTGACCGTCCAGCTGGAGATCTGTTTATATCCATCTGGGATTCTGTCCAACTAGGGGTCCAGCTGTCTGACTAGCTGGCAGAGGTATCTGTCTTTGGGGGGCGCTGACTGTTTGGGGGTCTCTGGTTGGACTGGTCTGTCATGCTGCTGATTGGTCTGGCTCTCTGACGAGGGGATTCCCTGGTGGACTGTCCCTCTGAAGGTCTGGCTGTCTTGGGATCAGGCTTTCTGTCCGGGTTGGTGGCCCCTCCTTCTGTCTGGGATGGGTCTGCTTGGCTGTGGTTATACCTGCCTTGGATCTGGCCAAGTGGCTGGAGGTCCGTCGGCCTTCTCAGGGTCCCTCTCTCTGTGAGGTCGCCTGAGTGTCTGAGTGAAGGGGACTTCGACACTGAGGCTAGACTAGTCCCTCTGAGGGGAGGGAGGCCGGCTCTGGAAGCCCTCCTGTCTACTCTTCTCTTTGCCACTCAGGGCCCTGCCCCTCCTGATGTTCTTTCCTGAATCCGCCTGGTGCAGGCTCCCCAGCCATCCGACTCCGGACCGCCCCAGCCTCCAGCCCCGAATGCCAGTCACTGGAGCCAAGCCATGCGTTTCCCACCCTGAGAAGCTTTCATTTCGATTCCAGCCCGGTGCTCCCATTCCAACACCTGCATCGCAGAGGGTGGTCGTCAGCACTCTAGGCGCTCCTGGGGAGGAACGGGCAGCGCTGGTGCCGCACTCACACCCGGGTCCGCTTGGCAGGGGGTCTCAGGGCCCTTTCGGCCTCTCAGCGCGCGGGCTGAAGCCTGGGAGAGGAAGGGGGCCGTGGCTCTCACGGAGAAGCCCAGGGTGCGAAGGCGGGCAACCCGCAGAAGGCCATCCTCAGCCTCTGGGTCTTCCCGGCTTGCTGCAGCCACACCCGCCGGCTTGCTGCAGCCCCACCCGAGCCCCCAACTCCCGGGGTTCACTCTAGCTGCAGCAAGGTTAACCCGACTTACCTAGGTCGCCGGCCTGAACGCCACCGGCCATGCTCCGAAGGCGCCAGCCCCAGGGGGACTTGGTTCAGCAGGAGCTGCGGGCACGCGGCTCCCGCCACGGGTCAGCTGGGCAGCCAGAGAGTCCCAAGACTCCTAGGGGGTCGTGGCGCCTGCCGGAGAGAGCGGCCCCGGGGCGGCCACGTGCCTACACGCGCCCGCACGGACAGGTTGGAACCGCTGAGGCCGAATGGGCCGCAGCCTCGAGCCTGCGATGGGCCTACCTAGAGGGAGTGATAGGGAGAGAGCGCCAGGCCGGGGCCAGGGGCCAGGATACTCTGGTTGCTGGGACGTAGCCCCCCACGGTGCCCCGACTCACCGCGGCCAGGCACAGGCACCGGGGGCGCACAGCACGGATGCCCGCTCTGCAGCCAGGCGAAGCCACGCCCTGAGGCCAGTGTTCACTCTGTGGGAGCCTCACTCTGTCACCCAGGCCGGAGTGCGGAGACGCAGCCGCTGCTCACCACGGCCTCGACCTCCTGGACTCAGGTGATCCTCCCACCTCAGCCTCGTGAGCAGCTGGAACTATAGGCGTGCGCCACCCTGCCGGCTAACTTTTTGATTTTTTTTTCTTTGTATTGATGAGGTCTCACTATGTTGCCCAGGCTGGTCTCAAACTCCTAGCTCAAGCAGTTCTCCCACTCTGGCCTCCTATAGTGCTGAGGCTGCAGACATGAGCCACCACACCTGGCCTAGGAAATACTTTTAAACCTCGCACATTTGGAGCAGCAGCTGTGTGTTGACTCCCTTCTAGTCTGTGCTCAACACATGCCAACAGTCTCCGTTCCCAGGGGAGTGAGGATGGCCTGGGCTTCTCAGATTCAGCACGTGAACTGCAAGACTGCCCCCAAGCCCTGCACTTTCCTCCCCATCTTCCTCCCTACCCCATCTCCTCTGCCTCACCAGACCCTCTTAAAGTCCCTTCCAGAGACCTGCAGTGGACTCAGAGGGGTCCAGGGCCAAATCCCTGGAGGGGATAGGCTGCCTCAGCCATGGCGAACACATGGTCAGAACTGCTGGGGACTGCACAGTCTGCTCCGGAAATGTATTACAGCCGATGCACAGAATGAGATTCCCGAAACACAGAAAAAGGGGAGCAAAGAATAAACAAGCAAGGAAGAAAGAAAGAAAGAAAGAAAGAGAAAGAAAGAAAGAAAGAAAGAAAGAAAGAAAGAAAGAAAGAAAAAAAGAAAGACATGCTTTTCTTTCTCTCTTTCTTTCCTTCTTTCATATTTGCTTTTTTTCTTTTCTTTTCTTTTTGAGTTGGAGTCTGTCACCTAGGCTGGAGTGCAGTGGCATGCTCATAGCCACTGCAGCCTTGACCTGCTGGGCTCCAGCAATCCATTCACCTCAGCCTTCCAAGGAGCTGGAACTACAGGCACACGCCACCACACCCAGCTAATTTCTTACTTATTGTAGAGACGAGGTCTTGCCAAGTTGCCCAGGCTGGTCTCAAACCCTAGGGCTCAGGCAATCCACTTGCCTTTGCCTCCCAAAGTGCTAGGATGACAGGCTGAGCCATCGAACCTGGCCCACTATTTTCAAACATCGGATAACAAGCATTGCAGGACTACATTCGCTGAACAGACCATCTGGCTTACTGCCTGGAAGCGTGACCAGGCTGCGGGACATGAGGAGTCCAGTGTTCTCATTGAGTTGAGCCAGAAACCATGACTAAGAGAGGTCAAGGCAGCTAAAATTGGCAGGGTAGAGTCCTGGAAGGAGCATAGCTATGCAAAATCAATCAGTCAATCAATCAATCAATCAATATCCTCCAGAAATCTACATAGGGAGTCTCCTCCTTGAGTCTTTTTTTTTGAGTCAGAGTCTCACTCTGTCACCCAGGCTGGAGTGCCATGGCACGCTCACAGCCACCCCAACATTGACCTGTTGGTCCCTTGCGATCCTTCCGCCTCAGCCTTCCAAGTAGCTGGGACTACAGGCGCACGCTACCATGCCCAGCTAATTTTTTTATATATTGTAGAGACGAGGTCTCAACAAGTTGCCTGGGCTGGTCTGGAACCCCTAGGCTCAGGCAATTCTCTCACCTCAGCCTCCCAAAGTGCTGGGATTACAGGTTGAGCCATGCACCTGGCTGAGTCTTTGACTGAGTAATAATGTGAGTACATAGAGAATAAAACCCTATGAGGTCAACCCCATAAGATAGTAGGGACCTGTAAGATGAATGTTTCCTCAAGCTCACAATGAGACAAAAATAATTTACATTACCTCTGGCCATAGTGGAGAGGTTTCGTCAATTTTGTAGGGGAAGCCAACAAAGATCATAGTTGCCAAAAGACACCTTTGGTAAGGAACCCAGAATGACCACACAGAAGAAGCAGGACTAAATCAATTTTAGAAAAAAAGTTACTGTAGGCTTGCTCTAAGAGAGCTTAAAAACACATCTCAAAATGACCATGCATCCAAAAGTAACTGCCTTCCTGAAAAAGTAAAATATTCTTTAAAGAAAGACAACAGAGCCAAGCTCAGTGGCTCAGCCTGTAATCCCACACCTTTGGGAGGCTGAGGTGAGTGGATTCAAGCCCCCGGGTTCAAGACCCACCTGGGCAACTTGGCGAGACCCATCTCTACAATAAATCAAGAATTAGCCGGACATGGTAGTGCGTGCCTGTAGTTCCAGCTACTTGGAAGGCTGAGGTGGAAGGATCGCCGGAGCCCAGCAGGTCGAGGCTGAGGTGGCCGGGAGTGGCCACTGCACTCCAATCTGGGCAACAGAGTGAGACTCCAACTCAAAAAAAAAAAAAAAAAGAAAGACAACAGAATCTAACATCTTGTGTAAAATTCAAATTATCAAGCATTCAATAAAAAGTTTGCTAGACATGCAAATAAGCAGGAAAAATGTCAGAAGAAAAATCAGTCAATAGAAAAAGAACTAGAAATGATAGAAATGAGGAAGGAAGCAAAGACATTAAAATAGCTATTATAAATATTAAAATATACTCAAAGATGAAAAGAAAAACATCAACATAGTGAAAAATGAATGACACAAAAGACCTGAATGAAATTTCTAGAGAGGAGAAATAAAATATGTGAAATAAAAAATTTACTAAGAGCAGATTAGACACCAGAAGAAAAGATCAGTGAACACAAAAACATAGCAACAGAAACTATTTGTAATAAAAGTAGAAAAAAATACCTGAAAACAAATTAACAGAGAATCAGTTCTCTGTGTAAATATACCAAGTGTCTAATGTATATGTATCTGGAGTCCAGAAGGAGAGGAGAGAGGAAAAACAGAAACTATATGTGAAGAAATAATAGCTGAAAAACTTTCTAAATTTGATGAGACTATGAACTCATCAGATCAAAGTCAATAAACCACAAAGAAAATAAACATAGAAAGCCACACCAAGGCAGATCATGATCCAATTGCTAAAAAACAGTGATGAAGAGAAAATCTCAAAAGCATCACACACAACAAAACCACATTGTATACTGAGGAACAAAGATAAGAATAACAACAAAATTTTATCAGAAACTCTGCAAGCCAATGGGATGATATCTTAAAAATACTGAAATTAAAAAAAAACAACACTTTACAAACGAAAGTTTAGAGAATTCATCACAAGCAAACCTATACTATCAGAAATATTAAAGTAAGCTCTTCATACAAAAGGAACATGATACCAAACAGGAATACAGATCACACAAAATAATGAAGTAAAACAAGGTAAATATGTGACTATATGTAAAATATATTTCTCTCATTTTAAAAAGATAATCTAGTAAATTTTATCAATTAAGGAGGAATAAATACCAGTCCTTCTCAAACTCTTGCCAACAAAGAAAAAAAGGAAGAAAAAGGAACATTTTCCAACGTATTGTACAAAGCCAGTTTTACCATGATACCAAAATCAGACAAAGACATTATAAGAAGACTACTAACCAATGACTCATGGTAGACACAAAAGTTTCCAACAACATGCTAGCAGGCCAGGCACGGTGGCTCAAGTTTATAATCCCAGCACTTTGGGAGACCAAGGCAAGAGGATTGTCTGAGCCTGTGGGTTCAAGACCAGCCCAGACAACTTGGCAAGACCTCGTCTCTACAATAAATAAAAAATTAGCCAGGCAGGGTAGTGCACACCAGTAGATCCAACTACTTGGAAGGCTGAGGCAGAAGGATCTCCTGAGCCCAACACGTTGAGGCTTTGGTGGCTGGGAGTGTGCCACTGCACTCCAGCCTGGGTGACAGAATGAGACTCCAACTAAAAAAAACAAACAAAACAACAACAACAGCAAAATGCTAGCAAATTATTATACACCATAATCAAGTAAGGTTAATCCCAAGAATGCAAGGTTGGTTCAACATATTAAAATCAATCAGCACCATACATCATATTAATAGAATACCAAAAAAAAAAAGTGATCATCTGAATAGATTCAGAAAAAATGGACCAAATCCAATACTCTTTCATGGTAAAGTTCATTAGGATTCAGTGCTTAAGGCTTTTATGGGGACCCACTCTGCATAGCACGTAGACACCATCTGACTAGCATATACCAAAATTTCAGACCCCCAGAAGGAAAGCAAGTGTTCAGGATAAATCATATTGTGCTTATAAATAGTTTAGGCATAGTGAGCTATTCTTACTAGAAATTCAAGTTCCCAGCAAAAAGTTAACATTACAAAAAGCCTTTTAAACCATAAGCAGTAATGCTTGCTATGTTTAACCCTTTTCTGTACAGTAAGGGACCTACCTAAAACAGAATGCCTCTTTTTAACTATTATGCTTTTAAACTTATGAAATGACAAAACAGAGCAGAATTATTTCTGGAGTGAATGACATTCACTGGGCATAGTAACTGACCTTACTAGAAATGAATACATATATAAACATATACTCAAGAGTGTGTGTGTGTGTGTGTGTGTGTGTGTGTGTGTGTGTGTGTGTAAAACATTTAAATATTGAAAGTGTCATTTAAGAGGAAGAGCATAATGAAAGAAGAAACAATCAGGTTTGCATTTGTTCAGGCAAGTGACAATTTTTTTCAAGTCTACACACTTGTGTGAGCAAGCTCTGGCTAGTTCCACTGGATTTATGGAACCCTGCTGCATAGACTTAATGGACTTCTGAATTTAAAACCACTGAATTCCAGGTCAGGAGGATGATTTGACACAGCCAAGAAGAAACATAGGAAATGGTATCAGTCTCGACATACATGAGTTTACTGTAAAATGAAGGACCAGTGAGGAAACTAGGTCAGAGGTCATTTCTTTTTTTCACCCTCAGCTGAGCATTTGGAAGAAATAAGCCTCACAGCTGAACTGCTCCTGACTGCAGGCTCAAGACCATCTCACCAGGGTGGCAGGTTAATGCTCAGGCCATTCTAGACCAGAAACAAAACAAAACAAACAAAAAACAGAGCCCTCAGGCACCCAGCTGAGTATATGGCCTGCCTTTCCAGCTCTGCAGCTTGCTTGACTCTAATGGAATGTGATAGGTGTAGAGTCTTCGAAGAAAGATGAGGAAGATACAATGCCAAAAAGGACCTGAATATAGTACCACAGGCTCTTGTTTGCTTCCGTAGACTCTTGGGACACCAATTCTTTTAATGAAGGCCAGCAGTATTTCCCCTCTCTTCTAAAACAAGAGTGAACCATTTCCAAAGTGTTGAAAAAGTTAAAGTTCTTTCCACCCAGCTTCAGTCGTAAGGTTGAATGTTCTTGCTAGACATAGGAAAATGAGTATTTTCTTTAACTGTCATGTTTTAACTTTCTTCTCTGAAATACAGATAGATTTACAGCCATACCATCCTGAATGCCCGATTGCATCTAAAACAACAACAGAGACTAGGCTGCCGTCTAGAGGAAAATCGACTAGAAATGATACCTCCATACACATAATTACAAACGTATATATGTAACATCATAAATATTGACAGTGTCTTTTGGAAGAAAAATGGCAAGGGGTTAAAAACAAGCCAGGCCCGAGTAAAAGTGCATCGAGTGCTAAGCTTGCCTATCTTCGCTAAGGCAATTGACAGTTTGTGTGGTAGTGTAGCTACATGGGAAGTGAGCCACTCTGACTGGTCCCCATTGGATTTAAAGAATTGTACTGAATTTGCTTAAAGTTGCACTGAGTTGAAAGCTCTTGAATGCAAGGTCAGCTGGACTATTTTACCATACAAGAAGCATGGAAAATGGCATAGAACTTGACATATAGTAGTAGACACCAGTATGAAAGGCCTTAGAAAACTAGATAAGAGGGCATTTCTGTTTTCCTCTCTGCCAGTGAAAATGTGGGCAGTAAATCTATCAGCTTCACTGGGTTTGGCTGAAGGCTCAAGACCAGTTAACTGGGGCAGAGGCTGAATGCTCAGAACTTCCTCTGCTAACATGTAAAATAGAGCCCCAACGCCCTTCCTGGGCATATGGCCATTCCTTCCCAGCATAGCAGTTCGCTAACATCTGCAGGAAAAGCTGAAAAGTATGGGGTCAATGATGAATACTCATCTATTCTTCTTTTTTTTGAGTTGGGGTCTCCCTCTGTTGCCCAGACTGGAGCGCAGTGGCCGCTCCCGGCCACCGCAGCCTCGACCTGCTGGGCTCCGGCGATCCTTCCGCCTCAGCCTTCCGAGTAGCTGGAATTACAGGTACGCACTACTACACCCAGCTGATTTTTTTGATTTATTGTAGAGACGAGGTCTCGCTGCCCAGGCAGGTCTCGAAACTGCGGGCTCAGGCAATCCACTCACCTCAGCCTCCCAAGGCGTGGGATTACAGGCTGAGCCACCGAGTCCGGCTCGTCTATTATTCTTAAAGGTTGAAAAAGGGTGTTAGGTCAGTGGGTGAGTGGACTGGGCTGGTGTCCTGGGTAAGATGCAAAGAACTGCACAAAAATTAGATTGGGAAAGATAGTTTATTTAAAAAGAAGATGAGAGAGAGGGTGGATCCAGAGCCATGGCAGCAAGTGCTTGAGGTTGAGTACTTTTTTTTGAGTCGGAGTCTCACTCGGTCACCCCGGGGGCTCATGGGATGTTTCAGAGCATGTTTGTCCTTGGTGCTACCCTTCCCCAAAGGACAGACCCACGGGCGCAGCTGTCTGTCGAAAGGTAGCTCTGTGCTGGGAACATGAATACGAATGTCTACTTGGTGCAGTTAGCAGTCTGGTTTCTGGGGCCAAAGAGTGGGGGGGAAGTTGCAAGCTACCCCAATTCAGGGCTTCTCAAGCAACTTTGTTCTAGTCAGAGGTCCAAATGCGAGAGACGTATCATTACTGCAGGCCAGCAGGAGTTTCTTTTCCTTCCTTCCTTTGTTTTTGTTTTTGTCTGCTTTTTTTGAGTTGGAGTCTCACTTCGTTGTCCAGGCTGGAGTGCAGTGGCCGCTCCCAGCCACCGCAGCCTCGACCCACTGGGCTCCGGCGATCCTTCCACCTCCGCCTTCCAAGTAGCTGGAACTACAGGCGTGCGCTACCACACCCCACTAATTTTTTATTTATTGTCGAGATGAGGTCTCCAAACTGTGGGCTCAGGCAATCCACTCACCTCAGCCTCCCAAAGGTGCGGGATTACAGGCTGAGCCACCGAGTACTTTTAAAGCTTCCCTCGGGTGGGGCAGGTCGTCATGGTGATGGGGTGGCCATCAGTTTTATGAAGAGGGCAGGTAAGCACAGGGACTGTTGCCATGGTGATAGGGTGGTGGTCTGTGTCACGTAGGAATAGTATAACATATTTATGCAGCATATAAATATTGAATGTGTGTTTTGAGAGGAAGATGACAAGGGAGAGGAAACAACCAGGCCAGGGTTGAAGAGCATTGAGCACTAAAAGTGCCTACTTGTGCCAGGCAAGTGATCATTTTTTCCAAGTGTACACATACTTGTGTGAGAAAGCTCTGACTAGTCCCCCACAGAACCCCACTGTGTCGAATTAACAGACCTCTGAATTTAAAACTATTGGTACAAAGTGAGAAGGCTTATTTGATACAGACAAGAAGCATGAGAAATTGTATGTGTCTTGACATTCACGAGTTGATCTATAGTGAAAGGTCACCGAAGAAACTAGGTCAGAAGTAATTTCTTTTTCCACCCTAACAGAGCAGTTGGCAAAAATAAACCTTCCAGGTAAATTGGTCCCCAAACCATCCCAGCAGGGTGGACTGAGGACTCCCCAGGACAGTCTAATTTTGATGGGCAGTGGGGTTGGGCCCGTGTTTTTGCTATTGTGAAGAGTGAAGCTGTAAACATGCATGTGCAGGTGTCTTTTTGGTAGAGCAATTTGGGTTCCTCTGGGTGTATTCCCAGGAGTGGTATTGCTGGAGAGTATGGAAGGTCAATTTTGAGTACTTTTAAGAATCACCATGAATATTTTAAAATATAGATAATCTGGAATCCATGTTGGGTAAATTCATGACAAAGAGAAAAGCTAGAAATAAACAAATCACAAAATAAAAATGGAGCACTAATGATGCACTGAACAGAGACTGGATATAATATTTAATGATATGACTCATAAGCTCAGACTACAGCACAGCTCAGAGCTTGGGGATGGAGCCCAGTTGCAGGGGGATAGACTCTATAAGGAACTGGAGATTTTTAACTTCAGACGCTGTTTAAGAAAAGATGCAGTAATAGGTGGTGATCCACAAGAAGAAAATAAGGTTGAGCCATAAATGCCTGCCTCTTGTCATGCTATACAGGTTAAATATTTTAGAAAGAAAATACTATTAAAAAATCTTTTAAAATCTTATCGAAACCTTCCCAATAGGTTGAACACATCCCTACAGACACACATAGATGCTTAGGCATAGGCAAAGAAGAATATCAACTTTTCTCATAGCCTGAAATGGGCAGGCATTTGTGCAGTGGTGAGCTAAGGAGAACATGTTTCAGTTAAACTGTTTAGACAAAAAAGTTAAAGAATACATATTTCACATAAAGGTGAACAAAGAACTGAATTCCCATACAATGCATATTAGAGATACAATATGTCCCACATTTGGGGCTTGGCAACCAGACAATAATTATTAACCTTTAAGTTACAGAAAAGCAACACACATAAATGCCAGTCCTGAGAATCTCCCCAGAGTAGTGAACGCAGGTATAGACAAGAGCACAGTGCCTGACTGCAATGCTTTCCCCGCCCCCCCCCCCCCCCCCCGCATGGTCTGTGACATCAATGCTTTTTGAAGGTGTCCTATCTTTGTTGGGATTACAGGGACTTTTCCTTATGTGTGGATGCATTATTTGCATATTTTCTGAGCTTCCAACTTTATGGTAAAATCAATTTTAAAACATATTTCATATTGAAAAATGAATTTTCTAAATAGAAAGGGGTTACCAGGGAGACTCTTAACTAGTCTTGCAGGTGAAGGGTGTGTCTGAGGCTGACACAGTCATTGACAAGGGTCTGACAAAGTGCTACCCTTTTGTTTGGTTTGGCGTTTTGGCCACTGTGTTTACAACACAGTGAAGAACCAGTGTGGTGATCTGTCCTTGCTGATCCTCGTGTGCTTTAAAGAATCCTGTTTCTTGATGTCACGTTGCATCACGCTGCCTACGTTCCTCATTTCCTGTTGTGGACTGAACGTGCCATCTGGTTGGAAATAATGTTTTCTTTTAGTCAAACTTAAGTCTAGCATCACTGCAGGGCCTGGAACCTTGAATCTCTCTTTGGAGAAAAATCAGCAAGCAGAGTTACTCATGTTTGAGAGTTCATGTTGCAGTGGCACATAGAGCAGTGATACATTTTGCATCGTGCTCAAACAACTGATACTTTGGAGTTTATCTGTTGCAGCAGCTAACTACATTAACTGAAGTCTGTGGAGAAAGAATATACTGAAAAAAAGTATGCATCCAAAATCTTCTCCCAGATTCTGTAAACAGAAAACACTCCCTAAACATTTCAAAAATAGAGGGATATATAAATCATTTACATAAGAAACATAGATCATGTTCTCTGAGGCAGGGGTCCCTCTGCAAAAGCAAAAATGCAGAGGCAAAAGTCAGGAAAAAGAAAATATATTACTTCTTGTTCTTACATAAGTTGCTTTACTTCTCATTTTTTATAAGGTACCCTACTTTTTGTTTTTATATAAGTTACTTCCTGGTTCTTTGTGCTACTCTTGGACTTTTCACTTGGGTGGGCTGCATGTTCAAACTTTGGGCGGAATCCAATCAGGATACTGATCTGGTAAGCCAATCAGTAAACAGGACATGCAAATGAAATAATTAAGTAAAACCAATCAGTGTGTAACATGTAATGCTAACTGCAGCCTCGAGCCACAAAATGTCCAACCAAATAAATAATGCCAAACTGTAACCTTATAAGGGAGACAAAGAAGTTACAATGGAAAGAAATAGTATATATGGCAATGTCTCCTTGTGTCCAGGGTTCAGCCTTTGGATGTCAGCATGAATAAATAAACGCTGTTTCCTGGCAAAGTAGCCTCGGTGTCCCATCTCTCTCTGTAAAGATTCCTGCTATACTCTAAGCTTTTTTTGTTTTTGTTTTTTTTTGGCTTTTCAGACGCCGACGCCTTGAGTCTTTTCCCATCAGCCATGGTCAACTCCACCATGTTCTTCGACATCACCGTGGACAGTGAGCCTTTGGGCCGTGTCTCCTTCAAGCTGTTTGCAGACAAAGTTCTAAAGACAGCAGAAAACTTTTGTGCTCTGAGCACTGGAGAGAAAGGATTCGGTTACAAGGGTTCCTGCTTTCACAGAATTATTCCAGGGTTTATGTGCAAGGGTGGTGACTTTACACGCCATAATGGCACTGGCGGCAAGTCCATCTATGGGGAGAAATTTGACGATGAGAACTTCATCTTGAAGCATACAGGTCCTGGCATCTTGTCCATGGCAAATGCTGGACCCAACACAAACGGTCCCCAGTTTTTCTTTCTTTCTTTTTTTCTTTTTTCTTTTAGTTGGAGTCTCACTCTGTCACCCAGACTGGAGTGCAGTGGCCACTCCTGGCCACTGCAGCATCCACCTGCTGGGCTCCAGCGATCCTTCCACCTCAGCCTTCCAAATAGCTGGAACTACAAGCGCACACTACCACACCCGGCTAATTTTTTGATTTATTGTAGAGATGAGGTCTCACCAAGTTGCCTATGCGGATCTCAAACCGGCGGGCTCAGGCAATCCACTCACCTCAGCCTCCCAAGGCTCAGGATTACAGACTGAGCCACCGAACCCAGCTGGTCCCTAGTTTTTCTTTTCTTTTTTTTTTTGAGTTGGAGTCTCACTCTGTCACCCAGACTGGAATGCAGCAGCCGCTCCCAGCCACCGCAGCCTCGACCTGCTGGGCCGGTGATCCTTCCACCTCAGCCTTCCAAGTAGCCGGAATTACAGGCATGCACTACCACGCCCGGCTGATTTTTTGATTTATTGTAGAGATGAGGTCTCGCTCCCCAGGCGAGTCTCAAACCCGCGGGCTCAGGCAATCCACTCACCTCAGCCTCCCAAGGCGCGGGATTACAGGCTGAGCCACCGAGCCCGGCTGGTCCCCAGTTTTTTATCTGCACGACTAAGACTGAATGGTTGGATGGAAAGCATGCGGTTTTTGGCAAGGTGAAAGAGGGCATGAATGTTGTGCAAGCCATGGAGGGCTTTGGGTTCAAGAATGGCAAGACCAGCAAGAAGATCTCCATTGCTGAAGGTGGACCACTCTAATAAATTTGACTTGTTTTATCTTAAACTACCAGATCATTCCTTCTGTAGCTCGGGAGAGCACCCCCCCATCCCATTTGCTCGCAGTACCCCTGTGTGCTCTCGCTACAATTCTCTGGGTTCCATATTTTCCTTATTCCCTTCCACGTCTAGTTGGATTGCAGAGAAATGAAAACTAAATAACAAAAAATAAAATAAAAAATTAATTAATTAATTAATTTTTTTATTCAAGGGGTGCAGAATTAAAATACATACCCAGGATTTAGTACCATGTATTTTACTAGTACAACAATGTGAATGCTGAGGGTTTCCTTGATTAAAAGGTGTCATCCGTCCTGTCACTTCCTTGTTTATTTCCTCCTTTTTCTTTGGTGGGTGTTAACTGAGAGAAAAGTGTGTCTACTTCCTTTCAGCCCCAAGGCACAGGAGCTATATTCCACTGCCTCAGATGGCTCCTGACTCCTCAGATACACCTCTAGAGAGCAATTCCCAAATAGAGACAAGCCAGATCTTCCACATCCATCATCTGCTCCAGTTGTTGGGGATGGTAATCAAACCTGGTGACTGATCTGATTGAGCATATCGTTGTGTATGCTAGCTGGTTTTATTCAGAACTTGGCCACTAGCAGCTCTGTACTCACCTTTGTCTTACAAAATGAATGCCTACAGAAGAATCTGACTGAGAGTGAAAAGAGGTGGCTTGTGTCTTCTGGTTTTCTTGTATTTAAAACGAAAGAAGTGTTTGAACAGGTGCTGTCATTCAGGCATGATTGAAAAGGGACCCTTTTGAATTCCCCACATCTCCAAGCCGTGTCTCATCTGAGTAAGCAGAAACAGTTGGGCTTTGAGGATTTGGGGAGGTCTATCATGGGGCACCAGAAACCGCTAAACCATGAGACCCCTATGGAGGGACATGAGGCCTGATTAGGTCAGCATCAGCTGAGTAAATTATATTAGGGAAAGGGACCCCCCAAGATAAAAATCTACAAAGAAACTTACTGATAACAGCAAGGAGCAGATGCAAAACATTTGCTATTGGTTCAACTGCCAACAAAGAAAGTAGTTAACAACTCACTGTTATTTCCTGGTTCCCGCAAACACAAAGGCGGTCAACTATTGCTGTTAATGAGCCTTATCTCAAAGAAACAAAATACCGCCATCAACCAGCGGCTTCACAAACCTCTGGAAATTTCCTTTCGCAGACTTTCCCCAAAGACAATTTTCCCTCGGCCCACGGCGAACCTCTCTTATAAAAACACTCCTGCCTCTTAACAGATGGCAGACATTCTCTCTGCTGTCCTGCCTTCCACAACGCATCCTCCCTTTAATAAATCTACCATTCCTAATTCAAAACTTGCCTGACGAGCACGTTCACCGCCACCCTCCATGACTCCGACCCTACCCAGGCTGCCAAGGCCGCAATCTGCTCAGCCCGCGCGGTGTCCTAGGGACCTTAGGGTGCCTGCACATTTTCGTGCTCTGCCCTTGAGGTGTGTGTGCATGTTCTTCCCACGGACCTCGGCTCCTTGACTATAGTAGAGACGGGAGCTTTGTTTTCCTCAGGACAGAAAATCCACAACGGTGTCAAAAGGACTTGACACCCCTCTCCCCCATCCTCTCTTTGTGACGTGATCAGTTTACAATCCCAGCTTGTCATGTATATCCTGGAAACAATTTGTTCTTTCTTTTTTGAGTTGGAGTCTCACTCTGTCGCCCAGACTGGAGTGCAGCAGCCACTCCTGGCCCCTGCAGCCTTGACCTGCCAGGCTCCCGCAATCCTTCCGCCTCAGCCTTCCAAGTAGCTGGAACTACAGGCACGCGCTACCACGCCCGGCTCATTTTGATTTATTGTAGAGATGAGGTCTCGCAAAATTGCCCAGGCGGGTCTCGAACCCGTGGGCTCAGGCAATCCACTCACCTCAGCCTCCCAAATGTGCGGGATTACAGGCTGAGCCACCGAGCCGGCTAATTTGTTCTTTAAAAATCTGTTTTTGCTGAACACAACTTTGCAAATTCCAAAGAAAAATGTATAGCCACACAAGCGACCCCCTCCCTTACCTAAACTGACATAGAACACTCTTCTTTCTCTGGGTTGCTCAGCCTTGGAGCATTAGCCCGCTGAGTTGAACCGGCACCATAACACGCTGCTTCTTGAATTAGCCTCGGTGTCATGGCCTCTCTGTTTTCCTGCAACAGTGGGATGTGCAACTCCGGGCAGAGGTAGGTGTGTCCCAAATGAGCACCATCAGCTCGGACTTGGGTGCGGGGGGGCTGTGCAGGGGGAGAGGGAGGGAGAGAGAAGCCCTGCTGTAGGATTGGGGCCAGAAGGCAGGAAGGTTGGTTTTTTTTTTTCCAATTTTAATTCTGTTTCCTTAGAATGTAATTAAACACTTCTGGAACCCCCAAAATATAGATAAAATCTTCCTTTCTTGTCCCCAGCCACTCATTGTTTGTGTCCATCAAAGTGTGGAAAGTGTTTTGTTTTTTTTTTCCTAACTGGTGGCTGTGTGGTGAGGTGGTTCACAGGAGGTAGAGGAAAACTGGAAAACGAATCATTTTTGAAAGATTGGCGAGAGCTGAACAAATCCAAAGATTTATAGTACTCTATGAGCAGAGAGACAGGAGTTAGTTACAGAAAAGAAGATAATGGGATCTGTGAGGTCCTAGAGAAAATAGGAGGGAATGAGAAACTTCATCCTTTAGGAAGGGTCAGGCTAGGACCATCCCCTCCAGGGACTACTGACTTGAGAAGCCAAACACGTCTGTCTTCATCAATTTTAATAAACAACTGATTTGTGTTGAGATAAGAGGCAGGAGCTGCTGACCCCAAGTTCTGAATAAAGCCTGTTTACTCATGCAGAATAGTGACAGTGCATTGGGATTCTCTGACATTTTAATGACTGATGTTTCTGTAGACTTTATTCTTCGGGTTTTTGCTATAAGGTAGAGCAGTGCTTTATTCATTAAAGCACTCACTCAAGAGTCTTTTAAACCAGCTAAGTCATGAGTATTGTATTTATCTTAGGGAATAATTTGCACAGAGTCACAGTTGATAAGTTGCATATCATAGACATGGCTTTGTATTAAAACATAGGGGTTATTGTTCTGGTATGGATAGGCAAGTAAAACATTTTACTTGTTTGGAGGGGTTTTTTTAGTCAGAGTCTCAATCTGTTGCCAGGCTGGAGGGCAGTGGCACGCTCACGGTCACCACAGCCTCGATCTGCCAGCCTCAGGCTGAGAGGACCATAATAAAGTATACCATAGACTTAGGTTAAGAGCATGCTATAACCCAGTAAATATGTAATCAGCTTGTGGACAATAGCACAGCCGTTTTTAGTTTTCTGTCTTAAAACATAACCTGTAACTGTTTAAAGTTCCAGTTATGGGAAAAACTGCAAAGCTTCAACCCCTTCCCTTATCTCACTTTCCCCTTAGCAACATCCAATCGGGTGCCAGGGGGTAATCACCTAAGTTTCCAGATGTCTCTGCAACTTCCCTAGCTAGTGGACCAAGGTCAGCCCGAGTCAGGCAAGCCAATCCTCCACGATTAAGCTGACCACCAGAGGTTACTACCCAATTAAATGGTAACACAACTGGAAAGTCCCCCCAAACTCCTCCTCCCTTTGTGTAAAAGCATAAAAGGCATCTGCTTAAGGAAATCAGAGCCTCTGAATGTACTCCGCTGTGTCGGCTGTCAGCAGAGGCCCAGGCTCGAGCTTGTAAATAAAGACCCTCTTGAACTTTCATCGGTATTGGCTCTTGGTGGTCTCTCGGATTGAACTTTCGGTCACTACATTTGGGGGCTCTCCTGGGATACCAGAGACCCCGAGACCCCAGTCCGGAGGGTTTTCAGGCGGGCATTCGGTAAGTCACTCCCGGGTTAGCGCATCTGTGTTCTCTGTCTCAGGTGGAGCTCCACACTTTGTTCTGAGGTTGGCATCAGGCTAGGAGGACGCGCTGGAAAGCCGCGGGCCGGGGCTCGTGGGAGACGTCTCACGTCCCCATCCGGAAGACGAGTTCTTCATCTGTGGGGAAGGTCAGACTCGTCGACGGTCTGTCTCTCCCCTATCATACTTTCAGATTTGTTTTCGCGGCCGCTACTGTCTGTCTCTTGTCGTTTTCCCTTTTCGTCTTGTTGGTTGTGTTTGTTGAGGCGACAGTACTGACGAGTGAGATGGGACAGACAGAGACAATGTGTGCCACTGAGTGGCCCCTTCAATGTAGGCTGGCCACGAGAAGGGACCTTTCTAACAAGTGTTCTCTTGCAGGTCAAGAGTGTGTTGTCACAGCCTCGCGAGAAGCAGAATCCCTTCCGTAAGTCCCCAAAGAACCCCTTTTACCCCGTTCTCCCTGATTCTAACTTGGAAGAGATAATTCCCCCCCCATACCAGTCAGCTCCCTCTAAACTTTCAGTCCTGCCAGCGCCACCCCTTCTGCCCTGCTCACAGCCCGCGTGCGGAGCCACGCGTCCCGGAGGCTCCGGGACCATGGCGGCAGGCAGCGGCGGTGGCAGAGCAGCCCTCCACGGGCCATAACGTCTCCAGCCGTGGCGAGGACCGCCCCTGGAGGGAGTCGGGAAACGGCGCCCACGCCACGGGGCCAAGGCGGGTTCTGGGAAGTGGGCGGTGACCCGCTGGAGCGCTGGGAGCTGCTGCTCCACTGTGGTGAGTTGCTGGCGCTGGGCGGCCACCTGAAGGCAGCGCCAGAGGGGCTGTGCCAGGGAGCCCCGGCCAGGCCCGAGTGCCTCGGCACCCTGGTGGACTACCTGGTGTTCAACTACCAGCTCCGCCACGGGCTGGGCTGGAGCGCAGCCCCTGCTGCGGCCGTGGGCGCAGATGCCTGCGGCATCCTCAGCTGCCTGGGCTGCCGGGGCTTCCTGAGCGAGCCAGTGACGGTGCCCTGCTGTGGCAGGAGGCGGCATATGCTCAAATATATTTCTTGTGTGATTGAGTGAATAAGCACAGAAACACATGTGACTGATTCAGGATCAGCAGTTGGCCTCACCTGGGCCGCCACTAGCCCAGTGGCAAGAAGGAAAGGTTAATAGCAGATAAAGGTGTTTCCCTTTGAAAGGCAAGTTGCAACTTTAAAGGCCTGCCCGGTGTTAGGCAGGTTTTGTTTAAGAGAGGCCAAATGGCCCAGAGACTGGCTATTTCATGGAAATGAAAAAGAGTCTTATCTAAAACCCCACTTCTGAAGTTGACAGTTTACAAGTCTGCAGTTTCCGGAAACCGTTTGTTCTTTGAAAAATCTGATTTTGCTAAGTACAACCTTGTAAGATTCCAAAGAAAGTATGTAATCACTCAACACGACCCCCCTCCCTTACCTAAACGAGGGTATAAATTCTCGGCCCGCTGTGCTGTGCTAGCCAGCATAATAAAGCGCCACTTCCTATAATAGTCTCGGTGTCACGATCTCTCTATTTTTCCTGCTACATTTCTGGTGCGTTCTGGTGCCGGGAAATGGAGATTGGAGACGGTGTGTTCCACCTCCTTTGTCATTGAGGTGCCACCTCCAGGGCAAGGGGAAGGGCAATCTCACCTGGCGCACAACGGACTTTTTGATCCGTAGGAGAGAGGCCCCTCCCAGCGCACTGAAGCTCGGACCACGAAAGCACAACAGGGACCCAAGAGGCAAGGAACTGGCACAAGAACGACCACCTGACGGAAAGGACAGAAAGACCACCTGATGGAAAGGGTAGGAGTAAAGGCCTTTGCATGGACCTGCCAACGGACGGCAGAAGGGGAGCTTGATCACCTCCCGGAGCCCGCTAGTCATCTTCCAGCCTGAAGGAAAGGGCTGGAAGGCAGCGGAAGGAAACACTGTCTGAAGATGAACCCGAAGACTCCTAGGTTTAGGACGACGAGCTGGCGAATGTGCTGTGTGCTTGTGTGTGAATGAGATGGACGGCGGGAAGGCTCCACAGAGTTAGTCTGCGTTGGGGGTGTACCAGCCTACCCATTGCTAAGAGGTGTCTGAGATATCTTCGTGAGGAGTATAACTGAAGGGAGACAAAGCGGATATTTCCCATACCTGTTATTTTCTTATTTGTGTGTGCCTGTCACTTTAAATATGCTAAAAGGCTGGTTGAGTTATTATGTTTTGTGTGATGGGGTGTCATCTTTTAAAAACTTGCTTGGCGCATATTTCTTGATGTCATTTTATGTCTCCCTTTATTTGTGTGGTGTTTTCCCCTAACCCGTTGGCACTGTTAAAATTTCTGCCTTAGCCGGGCTCTGTGGCTCAGCCTGTAATCCTGCGCCTTTGGGAGGCTGAGGTGAGTGGATTGCCTGAGCCCGCGGGTTCGAGACCCGCCTGGGCAGGCGAGACCTCATCTCTACAATAAATCAAAAAATCAGCTGGGCGTGGTAGCGCGCGCCTGTAATTCCGGCTACTCGGAAGGCTGAGGCGGAAGGATCGCCGGAGCCCAGCAGGTCGAGGCTGCGGTGGCCGGGAGCGGCCACTGCACTCCAGTCTGGGTGACAGTGTGAGACTCCAACTCAAAAAAAAAAAAAAAAATTTCTGCCTTTTGTTGTTAAGGTTGTGGAAAATTGCCTGTTGTGTATAAGGAGTGTTACTGGTTGTCGTAAATTCTTTCTGGGGACCACTCCCCCTCCCTTCCTTAGCCTGTGTTCTCCTTTGTAAATTCTGAAGGGACTCATTCTAATCCACCTGTAAAGAAACGGAGAAATGTCTCTTATATACTACCTAGCCTTTTGTTAACTCAGTGTAAGTTAATGCTAGCCTTGGAACTAATCTTTCTCTGGCAACTAAGGAAATGAATAGGCTGTTCTCGTTTTCAAATACTAAAAGCCAGGTTAGTTAAAAGTAAGTCCGTTCCTCAAGGTTTAGGCCTTGCCTAAAATCGTAATCAACTACTTGTCCCTGTAAAACTGTTGGGAAGTTTCTCAGAGTCTTATAATGTATGCTGAGTCCCTACATTATATTGTAATACTAAGTAACACTAATGCTTGCTTTTTTTGGCTATGCTCATTTAATTGTCCATGTCTTACAACTAAGAGTGCTGTTTAGTAATTCATGAGGATTTTTAACAATTTTGCCTGTTCATAATTAGGAATATGTAGGAACAGATCATTTTACATCTTTGTAGTCTGTTCACTCTAAAGGGTTTTGAACCAGGCCATTTTTGTAAACATCATTGGAAAAGTCATGAAGCAAAAATAAAGGAAAAGAACTCCAAAATGAGCACCAGTCAAAGGAAAGGTAAACCAATTGCCAGTTGCCACTAAAGGCAAAAGCTCCAGTCACCCAAAAGAGGCCTAATAAAAATAAACCTGGTAAGGGGATGGTATCAGCTGCTATAAATGTGGTCAATCTAGGTACCTGAAACACAATTATTCTTAATAGCCTAAGCCCCCAGAACTTTGTCCAATATCTGGACTAAAAAGCCACTGAAAGAGATGGTGCGTCCTCTCCTGAAGGGGAGGGGAAACACCTAGCTCGGCAATAGTGGCTGTTGACTGAAGGGGGAGGAGCACGGCCCAGCACAACACTCTGTATGCCATCCACCCAGAGAATCCTTGGGTCTATATAAATGTGGCTGGGACCAAATTAATTTCTTAATTAATACTGAAGTTAAGTTTTTAGCCCTTGTGCTCATACTGAACTTCTTCCTCCTAAAACCTGCTCTCCAGTGGAATTAAAGGTGTTCTGAAAACTGAATGTTTCACCTAACTGCTACTAAAAGGTGAATTCAAATTATGACTGTAAAAGGTTATCTATAAATAAATAAAAAGAAAAGCAAAAAGCAAAGGAAAAATGTAAAAAGGTTGTTGGTATACAAATAAAGTTTTAGCAGGAAAACAAAAAAAAAAAGAGAAAGGAATATAAAAAATATATATTTATCTAAAATAAAATCTTATATGGTACATTTCTGTCCTATAATAAAGTAGATAGTTATGAAAATTTTTTAAAACAGGAAGTAAAAAACAAAAATAAAATGGTATAAGCACACCAAAAATGGTATAAAGAAAGTTTAAAAAATATATATACATACAAAGGAAATTCTATAAACAATCTAGGCATAATAAAGTCTTTTCTGAATGCAAGTCTCCAAACATTTTCAGATTTCTCTTCAAATTTTATATAGAATTTATTTAAGTGCCTAGTTCAAATTATAGTCTAAAACAATCTGTCAGGCTACCATTATAGTCCAGAAATACAAAAGCTGGTACTTGTAATAAAGCTACAGAAATTCAAGTTTATTATTTAAGTTATGCTAATAACTTCAGACCTTGTAGCTTTTGTATAAAAAGGTAATGAGCTACTGCCTGCAATTGTCAAAATGTAGGCCTGACTTTATTTCTTTTATTGAGCTAGAATCCATGCCCACATAATGGTCATGCAAAAATTCCAGCCAGTGTCTGCAAATAATGCCACTGCTAAACGCCTTAAGTCAGACAGGGAGAGATTTTCGATCTCTGGCTAGGCAGGACTGCGCCCATTATCAGCTCTGAAGAAATTACAGAAGATGGACCTTCACCCCTCAAAACCCCAGATGATTATGGGATCGAAAAATCTCTAAAAAAATAAATAATTGAGACAGGGTAGCTAGCACAGGTTAAACATAAATAAATTTCCTATAGGTAGGTTTTGAAAGGCATTCAAACGTTTCTACTGCAGGCTGAATGGCAACCTGTCCCAACCCTTGGCAAATCCAGGGAAAATTCCATCAAATATAAGACTAGGACAGTATAATTTCAATTTGCGGGTTAACATAATAATCACTAGAAATCCTTTGGAGACATAAGTAAACTAAACATAGGTGTTTGGTATTTCATCACTCAGAATCCAAGTCCCTGAAATGGAATTTGTTAAACCTTTAAAATTGTTTAATGGTAGGCCTCTTGTTAAGGGCATACAGGGAGGCTTAAAGGAATTAAAAAGTCTTATCCTAAAACAGCAAATGCAGGCCTTAGGTTCAGTCCTAAAAGCCATCCATTGTCAAGTCAGAGAATGATTGCCAATTAGTTAAACTACCGATGCTCATTCTTTTAAGCCAGGTGATATGGTATGGGTAAAAGAGTAAAATGTATAATCTCTAAAGCCCCCCTGGAGAGGGCCATTTACTGTTCTTTTACATAACAGAACTAAACTGGCCTTCCAGGACTGGGAGTGCACCGCAGATTCAGCTTAAGGGAGAACACCCCTTAAGTTGACCATTTGGAAAGTCACAAACCCAACAAAGAACGCGGAACTAATTTTTTTTTTTTTTTTTTAGTTGGAGTCTCACTCTGTTGCCCAGACTGGAGTGCAGTGGCCGCTCCCGGCCACCGCAGCCTCGACCTGCTGGGCTCCAGCGATCCTTCCGCCTCAGCCTTCCGAGTAGCCGGAATTACAGGCATGCGCCACCACACCCAGCTGATTTTTTGATTTATTGTAGAGATGAGGTCTCGCTGCCCAGGCGGGTCTCGAACCCGCGGGCTCAGGCAATTCACTCACCTCAGCCTCCCGGATTACAGGCTGAGCCACCGAGCCCGGCCGCGGAACTAATTTATCCAGCCCTGCTCCAAAAGTGTAAGGATACTTCAGGCCCTGCTTCAATCACACTCTGGAAGCTGATTGATCCACGCACGGCGGAAGATTAAGGATTCGGCTTAAGGTCTCAGTGGACATTACTGATAAGCCTTTGTTTTGCTTTGTTAACCTTTATACTTGCTGAACCATTTGTAACTTTATTTGTTGTAAAATTAACAGTTGTCCCCATTGATCATGTCAGAAAAGGGTTTCACTAGCATTTCTGTCCTTTCTTACGATAGGAAGTTTACTTGTGCTTTTATGTATTTCTACGTAATCTGAGTATCTACCGCGTCCCCCCTGTACCCAGCATGTAAATGTATAGAAACTATCTGGTCACGCTTAAAGGGTTTCCATCGTTATTCATCCCAGCCAGAAGTTTGTTATACTGATAAACATATCTCCACCCATAATGGCCAGCTATACTTTGCTAGATTACCAAAACAAAACTAGCAGTACACTAAAGCTGCTGTCATAGCTTGTAACATCCCCGGAAGCACAAATTGGGTTTGTTGGGATTTTGCTCCCTCACCCAAAGTTAAAAAGCTAATTAAAGAAACTGTGCAATTAGTAGCTCCTCCGACTGCCCAACAGTCAAAACTAACCTCCTTCCCTCAATCTTGGAAAGTAGGGCAAAATCTGTTTATAAATTTGGCTGAAAATATAGCTCGGACACTAGGTATCACCAATTGTTGGGTATGTAGAGGGGTACTAATAACTAAAAAGTGGCCTTGTAAGGGAACCGGTCACTGCAATAACCCTGTTAGTGTTGCTGGGACTAGGCCTTGCTGGGGCAGAGACAGATATCGCCTCCCTAGCCACTCAATCCCATCATTACAGTAGCCTTCGGGCTGCAATAGATTCTGACATAGAAAGAATAGAAACTTCTATTTCACACTTACAGGAATCCCTAACCTCTCCGTCTGAAGTAGTTCTGCAAAACCGTAGAGGCTTAAACCTACTGTTCCTCCAGCAAGGTGGCCTCTGTGCCACTCTGGGAGAAGAATGTTGTTTCTACACCGACCATTCAGAAATAGTAAAGGAATCCATAGCTAAAGCGCGAGAAGGTTTGGCTAAGCGTAAATTAGAGCGGGAGCAGAAACAGGGATGGTTTGAAAGTTGGTTTAGCTACTCACCTTGGTTAACCACAATATTGTCTGCTTTAATAGGCCCCGTGATCATACTCTTGCTGTTGCTAACCTTCGGTCCATGTATTATAAACAAGCTAATAACTTTTATAAAAACTAAAATAAACACTGTGCAACTTATGGTCCTCAAACAACAATATCAACAGGTACCCCTAGACAACTCAGCATGTTAAAGAAATCCAAGATTAGATTCACTCTACCCTCATGAGAAGGGGGGAATGAGAGGACCGTAATAAAGTATACCATAGGCTTAGGCTAAGAGCATGCTATAACCCAGTAAATATGTAATCAGCTTGTGGACAATAGCACAGCCATTTTTAGTTTTCTGTCTTAAAACATAACCTGTAACTGTTTAAAGCTCCAGTTATGGGAAAAACTGCAAAACTTCAACCCCTTCCCTTATCTCACTTTCCCCTTAGCAACATCCAATCGGGTGCCAGGGGGTAATCACCTAAGTTTCCAGATGTCTCTGCAACTTCCCTAGCTAGTGGACCAAGGTCAGCCCGAGTCAGGCAAGCCAATCCTCCACGATTAAGCTGACCACCAGAGGTTACTACCCAATTAAATGGTAACACAACTGGAAAGTCCCCCCAAACTCCTCCTCCCTTTGTGTAAAAGCATAAAAGGCATCTGCTTAAGGAAATCAGAGCCTCTGAATGTACTCCGCTGTGTCGGCTGTCAGCAGAGGCCCAGGCTCGAGCTTGTAAATAAAGACCCTCTTGAACTTTCATCGGAATTGGCTCTTGGTGGTCTCTCGGACTGAACTTTCGGCCACTACAAGGCAATCCTTCTGGAACTACAGGCACGCACCACCACGCCCGGTTAATTTTTTTGATTCACTGTAGAGATGAGGTCTCGCCAAGTTGCCCTGGCTGGTCTTGAACCCGTGGGCTCAGGCAGTGCGCTCACCTCAGCCTCCCAAAGTGAGGGGATTTTAGACGTGAGCCACCTTGCCCGGACAAGTAAGACATTTCAGGCTGAAACTTAAGGAGAACTGTTTTCAACTTTCGAATTTCGGATGGAAGTACACAGCGACACTCGACAAAGGAAGCAACCGTTGCAGGGAAGCACCAACAGGTGGAGCTAGAGGGTGAGTGGAAAGTGGCAGATCACTGCCTGTGGCCAAACCGACCGGCCTGCTTCACCAGTTACCTCACAAGGTAGGCGGCGTTCTTACTCAGGTACGGTGAGGCCAGCAGGTCAGGGGGCGACTGCCGCGGGAAAGACAGTTTGTGACATTCAGATTCGAGGGAGGTGGACGCAGCATGCTAGGGGAGGCCCAGGGTAAGTCGGGTTGCAGAGCAAGCAAAGAAAGAAAACCAGGACAAGAGAACCTCTGTTGTGCTTTTGTTTGTTTGTGCTTTTTTGTTTTTGAATGGGACAGAATGGGTAAGGCAGACTCACCCTTAGGACTGGCTTGTCTCAATAATTTAGGTAGACTCTGGGACATGGGGTCTGTCTCTAGTTGTCTGGTACCTGGCCCTAAAGTGATTAGGGCAGGGGGCGTGTGAAAGACCAAAAAGGGAGGCAGCTGGGGGTGTGGGCTCTAGACTAATTAGCACGCAAAAAAAGTCAGATGATGGGTGTGTTCTTTGTTTTCTTGAAGAATTAGCTAACTCTGGGAAGAGCCATCCAGAGTCGGCAAGGCCCCAAGATAGCAGATAATCAGAAAATAAAAGGCATAGTTAGCACACTTGTCTCTGGTCACTTCAGATTCAATTAAAATTGTGAGGGAGGGTCGGGCAAGGTGGCTCATGCCTGTAATCTCAGCGCTTTGGAAGGCTGGGGTAGGAGAAGTGTTTGAACCCAGGAGTTTGAGATCATCCTGGGCAATGTAGCCAGACCTCATCTCTACAAAAAAAATTTTTTTAAATCAGCAGGTTAGGATGGCTCATGCCTGTAGTCTCAGCAACTCAGGAGGAGGTTGAGGTTAAAAGATCACCTAAGCGTCGGAGGCTGAGGCTGTGGTGAGCCATGATTGCACCACTGCACTCCAGCCTGAGTGACAGAGTGAGACCCCAACCAAAAAAAAAATTGTGGCCGGGATGGATGGAATATTATGCAGTCATAAAGAAGGACAAAATTAACTTCACAGCACCCTGGGTGGATTTAGACTTTCTAATACTGAGTGACTTATCACAGAAACAAAGAACTGAGTATCACATGTTCTCACTTATAAGCAGACCTTGCACAATTATCGTAATGCTATAAGAAAAGTATTGGCAGCCGGGCTTGGTGGCTCAGCCTGTAATCCCAGCACTTTGGGAGGCTGAGGTGAGTGGATTGCCTGACCCCGCGGATTTGAGACCCGCCTGGGCAGCGAGATCTCATCTCTACAATAAATCAAAAAATCAGCCGGGCGTGATAGTGCATGCCTGTAATTCTGGCTACTTGGAAGGTTGAGGCGGAAGGATCACCGGAGCCCAGCAGGTCGAGGCTGCGGTGGCCAGGAGCGGCCACTGCACTCCAGTCTGGGGGACGGAGTGAGACTCCAACTCAAAAAAAAAAAAAAAAAAAAAAAAAGGATTGGCAGTAGTGGGAAACTGCCAGGGGAGGGCAGGGGCGAGATTGGCAGTAATGGCAATCTGCCGGGGGCGGAGGGCACACCTCATCAACAAGGGTACATGCATAATGAATGTTTGTATACCTAACCCTGAATTGTACTCACATCTTTAAAAAACAAAAAAGACTGGCTGCTAGATCACCTGCAAATTACCTTTGAACAATACAACTGTAGTATCTGCAATAGCAAAATCCTACCATATGGTGCGCATAAGCGAGTTAATATTAGCAGTTCTGACACACCTATCCTTAGAAATGCCTGCTCAAGTCCTGTATGGTATTAGCGAACTTGGATTTCAAAAAGGATACCAACAACCTAATGAGAAGGGTAGCTCCCTGTAGCTAGATGGTTTATCTAAAGAATATGGTATTTACTGAACTCCCCTTTTCCTTCTGAATGTCTACTACTTTGTTAAATTCTTAAAGCAGTGCTTAGGGAATCAGAAAAGAAATCTGAGCACTGAATATCTAATGATATTTCCTGGTAGACAGTGTGGCATGTATGTTGCCCCGATTCATTCATTAGGAAACTGAGCCCGTTTCAAAGACAGAACACTTGGGAGCTTGCAACTTATTCACTGAAGACCATAATCAATCAAGAAGTAAATGATACTAATAGTCATTGTACAATAATTCAAACAGAAGAATTTTCAATTTTTGGCAGGGGGAGATGTCAAAGAATAACATAGGTGGGAAAATATCACATATTCTTAGAAAGATGTAAATGTGACTTAGATGGCATCTCTTACAGATAATGGCCTCACACGTGTATCTAAATTTTATTTATTCATTTATTTTTGAGTTGGAGTCTCACTCGGTCACCCAGACTGGAGTGCAGTGGCACGCTCCCGGCCACCGCAGCCTCAACCTGCTGGGCTCTGGCGATCCTTCCGCCTCAGCCTTCCAGGTAGCTGGAATTACAGGCGCATGCTACCACGCCCAGCTAATTTTTGATTTATTGTAGAGATGAGGTCTTGCCAAGTTCCCAGGCAGGTCTCGAACTCGCGGGCTCAGGCAATCCACTCACCACAGCCTCCCAAAGTGCTGGGATTATAGGCCGAGCCACCGAGCCCGGCTGGTATTCAAATTTTTAAAATGCATTGCATTGCCCTCTATTCCATGAATAAAAATCAATTTATTGAAAATTCAACTAGGAATATAGAACTAGAAAACATGCAGAAGTAACAGACTGTTTTTGACAAAAGAATATGCTTTTTATATAACAAAACATTTAAGCAACAGACCAAGAAATCAAATATGTCAAGATTGGAGGAGTTAAAAGACAAGAAACAGTGAAATAAAAATCTGCAATATATGCAATACAAAAACTTTCTGTGCTGAGTAAAAATGAAGAAATACATAATTTTAAAAAGGGAAAATAAGCAAAACATACGTAACAGAAGATGAAAGACTAGAGTAAAAAAAAAAGGATCCATCTTCTTAGTAATAAAATAGCCAACGTCATGTAAACAATATTTGGCATTCATTAGAAGAATGATGACCAGTGTTGAAGACCATAGCAAACAAATAGTTATACATGAATAAGAAAACCCAATAGATACACTGCATTGCTATTGTCTGTAATTTGAAATTTACCATAATCTAGAGTCTAGTCATTTTTTTCTAATGTTTAGAAAATTTATTGGGCATTTACCTCTGGAGCGTGACATAAAAGCATAGGAGTGATATTTTCCTCCAAGAGCAAAAATAACTTTAAAAAGCCTAAACACGGGCTGGGCTCGGTGGCTCAGCCTGTAATCCCAGCACTTTGGGAAGCCGAGGTGAGTGGATTGCCTGAGCCCGCGGGTTCGAGAGCCGCCTGGGCAACTTGGTGAGACCTCATCCCTACAATAAATCAAAAATTAGCCAGGCGTGGTAGCGCACACCTGTAGTTCCAGCTACTTGGAAGGCTGAGGCGGAAGGATCGCTGGAGCCCAGCAGGTGGAGGCTGTGGTGGCCGGGAATGACCACTGCTCTCCAGTCTGGGTGACAGAGTGAGACTCCAACTGAAAAAAAAAAAAAAAAAGCCTAAACACTATTACTCCTAAACTGAATGAGTGACATGGAACTCACAGCCTCCGACCTGAGAATGCCTAAAAAATTCTGAGGCAAGGAAACCTCTCATGAACCTTTTTTAAAAATTACATTACTAGGTCTTTATTTAAAATTCAAAAGAAGCAAAACTAAAACAACAGAAAAATAAGATGGTAAAAATATGAAAAACAGCCAAAGAATCAGGACAGTGGTCAACTAAAAGGCAAGATGAAAATTTGTCTGGGGCCAGACTCGGTGGCTCAACCTGTAATCCCAGTGCTTTGGGGGGCCAAGGTGAGTGGATTGCCTGAACCCGCGGGTTGGAGACACACCTGGGCAACTTGGCAAGACCTCATCTCTACAAGAAATCAAAAAATTAGCTGGGCGTGGTAGCGCGCACCTGTAGTTCAGCTACTTGGAAGGCTGAGGCGGAAGGATTGCCAGAGCCCAGCAGGTCGAGGCTGCGGTGGCCGGGAGTGGCCACTGCACTCCAGTCTGGGCGACAGAGTGAGACACCAACTCAAAAAGAAAAAAAAGAAAAGAAAATTTGTTTGGGAAGTGACCATCAGAATGCTAATGACCACCCAAGGACCAAGTTGTAAATCTTGACAGAGATTCCAAAGATGCTTCTATCATTATTACTAAAACATGAAAAATGTTTTTTTGTCTCCCTTTTTTGACAATATTTCATAATAAAAATGTAAATAATTAGTTGTTTGGAAAAAACCCATTATTTATATGTTTGTTTGTAAAGTAGCCACCTGAGTTTGAACTCTGAGTTTAACAGAAAACAATTTAACAGAAACAATAAACAGAGCAGCATGGCTCAAAGCACTAGCTTCTTAGCAAGCAGCACAGCGATGTGAATACCAGACATCTGGCAACAGAACAGGTTTGCAAGTCAGTACAGGAAAAGACAAACCCACAGGGCAGGGGGTCTGCACATTCTGCTCATGGTGTCAAAAGGTATGGTCACCCCTATAAAGGTGTTTGAACGGGGTAGGAAGTTAATACTCCCATAATTGACGTTAGTGGGGCGAGCATGGAAGGCCTCTCAGGTGTTCTGACTTCAGTGGACAAGAAAAAGAGTCAGGTCTGCTATTTAAATTGGGGTTAGTTGGGAAGGGAGGGTAAGAATCCACTTTCATAAACAGGGGTCCGCATGATTTCAAGTGCTGCTGGCACCAAAAGAGAGAGCACGAATGGTTCCTTTTTCTGTTATCCAAATGTGAGGCCAGAAGCAGAAGAAAGGTTTTAGAATTCAAAGTTTTCAGCAGTAAACCATCACAAATTAGAGCAGACATTCTGATTTTCAGTCTGGTAGTTAAGAACATAGAAGGTGACATTCACATCCACAGAAGTAAAAAGCAAAGAAACTGAAATCGATATCTCTTCTTAGACCCATCAAATAATTGAGTTCACAGGGCAAACCACCATCTCAAATTGGAGACAGAGAAGCACATCCAAAGAATTATAACTGACTTGTTCAGAAAATCAAAAGAAACCCTTGTGGGAAGCAATTCATACGCATAAAAACCTAAACTGTTTGGTGAGTTGCTAAAGTTTGAGATTTCAAATCCCTAAGGTGTCCAATGACATGGGCCCCCAAATGTATGATTTTACCTCCAAAAACACTGCCAGGCTCTCACAGTGAAGACAGGGTGAAATTGCTTCATGCTTTCAGCAGAAGGAAAGGAAAAGCAGACATCCTCTACTATGCTCAGAAAATTATCTTCTTGTCAAAAGGCCTGCCTTAAACAGAAACCGTTTCTCAACAGGCTAACCATTGGATATTTCACCAGGCCCAAATCTCCTGGTGTAAGAGAAATGCCCAATTCCATCCCCCTCTCACCTCCTGCCTCAAAGAAGAATAAGAGCAGAGAGGTACTTAGGAAAGTCATAACCCTGGCAGACGTGGACTTCGTAGAAATCCCTAAGTCTGCAGAGAATTTGTGTTCTTTGAAGTCGCTCACTAGGAGGACAGGAGAAAAGGGGAAGGGCACTTTTTGTTGACATGCAGGAATCTGGCCACCTGCAGGAGCACTCAGTCCTTGTCACGTCCTTCTCTAGGGGTTGTGGCAACATGGACAGACAATAGAGGGTCCCTGTATCACCAGGAAGATGAATCCCTGAGATGCCAAGATGGTTGACTCTATCGAAATTTATCAGTGTGAGCCGGGCTCGGTGGCTCAGCCTGCAATCCTGCGCCTTGGGAGGCTGAGGTGAGTGGACTGCCTGAGCCCGTGGGTTCGAGCCCCGCCTGGGCAACTTGGTGAGACCTCATCTCTACAATAAACAAAAAAAATGAGGCGGGCGTGGTAGCGTCCACCTGTAATTCCGGCTACTTGGAAGTCGAGGCTGCGGTGGCTGGGAGCGGCCACTGCACTCCAGTCTGGGTGACGAGACTCCAACTCGAAAAACAAAATGTATCAGTGTGACAGACAGCATTGACAAAATGACTGAAACATCACAACCATGCCAATTGACGAAGAAAAGGTATTTAGCAAATAATGAAGACTCATTCATGGTAAAAGCATACAGTAAACTAAGACTAAAAGAAAGCGATATGCAAAAGGCCATAGGTACACACACTTCTCCCCTAAGATTAGAAACAAGGCAGGACACCTCTTCTTACCACTTCCGTTCAACACACTATTAGAAACGCTACCCACAGTGACCGAGCAGTGTTGTCCCATAAGATTTAGCATCCATATACCACATTCAGGTAACATAAAGCAGAAGAGACTTGTCCATTATAGGTCTTCACCCTGCAACAAAGCAAAAACTGATGTTTTGATGAAACTTTGTAATTTGTCAATGAATCTACTTTACTTTTTTTTTTTTTTTGAGTTGGAGTCTCACTCCGTCACCCAGACTGGAGTGCAGTGGCCGCTCCCGGCCACCACAGCCTCGACCTGCTGGCCTCCGGCGATCCTTCCGCCTCAGCCTTCCAGGTAGCTGGAACTACAGACGCACACTACCATGCTCGGCTAATTTTTGATTTATTGCAGAGATGAATTCTACAATAAAAACTTCGCCAAGTTGCCCAGGCGAGTCTCGAACCCGCGGGCTCAGGCAATCCACTCACCTCAGCCTCCCAAGGTGCAGGATTACAGGCTGAGCCACTGAGCCTGACCTACTTTACTTTTTAATGGTAGAAATGTATTCATTGGCTGCAGCCATAATGGAAGAGAGATTTTCCCTATTTATTTTCCATGGTGGCTTTCCTGGTTAAAAGCACTTGAATTTCATTTGAAAACATCCACCCAACCCCCAAAAGGGGGCAAACCTCAAAACTCCACTACACATGCTCAGGAAAAGGAAAATAAAATATTAATACAAAGCTAAACATAATATTAAAACATGTTTGTTTCTCCCCTCTTTGGAAATATCTTATCTTACCTTTAAATATCTATTGAAGAAATACATTTACATTTAATGAAAGACTAAGGCACCAGTAAGAGAACACCTTATTTAAGGAGGACTAATTCAAGAAGGAGCAGTGCTAACTTGGTTGCAGTCTTATGTAAATATCAAGTCAGGTCACCCTCCTATTCGTCTTACTGAAGTGATCAGTGACCACCTACCCAGGAGACACTGCACTGTGCTCCCCTGTGTGTTTGAGATGGGTATTATTTTGCAAAACTCTGTGCAGTCTTAGTGGGGAGAGATTTTCTTCTTCCCTGGGGTCATTTTTCTCTCTTCACAAATGTGAAAGAATCCAGAGGGCATGATTTATTTCTGTTTTTTCCCCTAAATACCAACATCCAAGTGGCTGGTCATCAATGTTTTTTTCTTGTTTGTTTGTTTTTTAAGTTGGAGTCTCACTCTGTTACCCAGGCTGGAGTGCAGTGGCATGCTCACAGTCACTGCAGCCTCGACCTGCTTGGCTCAGGGGATCCTTCGACCTCAGCCTTCCAAGTAGCTGGAACTACAGGTGTACGCCACCATGTCTCACTAATTTTTTTACTTATTGTAGAGATAAGGTGTCGCCAAGTTGCCCAGGCTGGTCTCAACCCATGGGCCCAGGCAATCCTCTCACTTCAGCCTCCCAAAGTGCTGGGATTATAGCTGTGAGCCACCATGCCTGGCAACCACCAATGTTACTTCAAGAAATTAAAGCTGGGATGGAAGGAATAGAATTCTAATGTCCCACGAAGTTGGCTTCTGAAAGGAAGGTTGCGCCAAGACACTCCTCTCAGCCCCAGGGCACTCAGCTGAGCTCCACCCTCAGACTTCAGGCTGTCCTCTAAGAAGACAGGACCCAGGGCTGATGGTCTTCAGTCACTTCAAGAGAGAGGTCTAATGTGGGCATCTGAGGTTCTTCCCCAAACATTTCTGAAACCAGGGCCTAGAAAAGACAGGAGTGTGGCTGAGGATGCATCCCCATGTAGGGGTTCCAAAGGGGAATTTCGGCTCCAAGATATTCTTTTTTTTTTTTGAGTTGGAGTCTCCCTCTGTCACCCAGGCTGGAGGCCAGTGGAACGCTCCCGGTCACCGCAGCCTCACCCTGCTGAGTTCCAGCGATCCTTCCACCTCAGCCTTCCAAGTAGCCAGAACTACAGGCACATGCTACCATGCCTGGCTAATTTTTTGATTTATTGTAGAGATGAGGTCTCGCCAAGTTGCCCAGGTGGGTCTCGAACGTGAGGGCTCAGGCAATCCACTCACCTCAGCCTTCCAAAATGCTGGGATTACAGGATGAGCCACTGAGCCCGGCCTCCAAGATATTCTGATAAGAGCTTGTGTCAAGGAGAGATAAAAGCAATTAGATTATTTTACAGTGAAGTGTCACAGACTTACTCTCTGCTTTCTTCCCATGTGCAATGTTCACAACTAGAAAACAAATACTTTAAAAAGTGTTATCCACTACTTGGGGGAAAAAAACTAATAACAATTTAAAATACCTTGTCTGTTTAAAATGAGCAATAAAGCACAATGATTAATGATGTGGTGAATTATAGAGGGAAAGTTGGCTTTTAGGAATATTGGGAAGAAATATAAAAGTTAGGATTGTACTGCAAGCCTAAAGGAACACCATAATGAATTTGAGACTGCTGCCATATGTATGTAAAATGCAAAGAGAATCAGTTTCTCTGTGTAGTGTTAAAAATAAATAAGTAAGGCTGGGTATGTGTAAGGCCCATGCCTACAATCCCAGCACTCTGGGAGACCAAAGTGAGAGGAAAGCCTGAGCCCACAGGTTCGAGACCAGCCTGGGCAACTTGGTGAGACCTCATCTTTACAATAAATCAAAAAATTAGCTGGACATGGTGGCATATGCCTGTAGATTCAGCTACTTGGAAGGCTGAGGTGGATCACCTTAGCCCAGCAGGTTGAGGCTGCAGTGGCCATGAATGTGCCACTGCACTCCAGCCTGGGCAACATAGTGAGACTATGACTCAAATAATAATAATAATAATATAATAATAATAATAAATAGAAGGCTATTAGACTGATGTGGCACTAGTGCCCTGGGCTTTTAGGAAAGAAAATGGAAATCTAATTTAGATGCATTTATTTAAAAAGACATCTAAGAGCCTAGTTCAGTGGCTCTGCCTGTAATCCTGCGCTTTGGGAGGCTGAGGTGAGTAGATTGCCTGAACCCGCGGGTTCAAGACCTGCCTGGGCAACTTGACGAGACCTCATCTCTAC
>NW_007036728.1:97586-103031 GCF_000164805.1 Carlito syrichta
GGGCGACAGAGTGAGACTCCAACTCAAAAAAAAAAAAAAAAGCATCTAAGAGTAAGGAAAGAAAACAGGTTTAAGCAACTATAAATTTCCACTTAATCTCTGGTTACACAATCAGAACATTCCCATCTGGATAGCCCAAATAAGGGAACTACCTAACTGTACCCAATCAGCTGCTGAATTTGGTTCACTCACTCGAGCACATTATATTAACAAATGCCTTTTCCTCAAGCTTCTCTGGTGAACTTCAAACCACAAGCCATGGCCGGTGTCTTTCCAATTAAAGAATCATTGTTTGCTCACATAATATTTTATTTATTTTATTTTATTTGAGTTGGAGTCTCACTCCATCCTTCTGCCTCAGCCTTCCGAGTAGCCGGAACTACAGGCGCGTGCTATCATGCCCGGCTAATTTCTGATTTCTTGTAGAGATGAGGTCCCGCTGCCCAGGCGGGTCTCGAACCTGCGGGCTCAGGCAATCCACTCACCTCAGTTTCCCAAGGCGTGGGATTACAGGCTGAGACACCGAGCCCGGCTATACTATTTAATAATTAACAGTGTCTCCGTTTAATTTTTAACAGGAGAAAGGATAAACTGGGGGCTTATGGACCATAGCAACTCCCATGTATGATTCCCACTCAAAAAAAAAAAAAAGAAAGAAAATATTTACAGTCCTTCGGGAGGAGGGCACATAACATCAGTAAGGGTACCTGATCCTCAACTAGGCATAGTGAAGATGAATGGGAGGCCCCAACTTCATCTGTATGTTGACCACCTATGTACCCAACCCTGAATTGCACCCCACATCTTTTTTTTTTTTTTTTTTTTTTTGAGTCGGGTTCTCACTCTGCTGCCCAGACTGGAGCGCAGTGGCCGCTCCCGGCCACCGCAGCCTCGACCTGCTGGGCTCCGGCAATCCTTCCGCCTCAGCCTTCCAAGTAGCTGGAACTACAGGCGCGCGCTACCACACCCGGCTCATTTTTTGATTTATTGTAGAGATGAGGTCTCACCAAGTTGCCCAGGTGGGTCTCGAACCTGCAGGCTCAGACAATCCACTCACCTCAGCCTCCCAAGGCGCGGGATTACAGGCTGAGCCACCGAGCCCGGCTGTACCCCACATCTTTAAAATAAAATAATAATAAAAAGGAAAACATTTACAGTCCTTACAAATGAACATTGATTTGTGTTCAGAGTCGGTTTCCCAAAAAAAGACAAAAGCAATAAACATACAAACTAATCAAATGTGAGAAATTGACGGACTATTTCACAGAAGATGAAAGACCATAGAGAAAATAAGCTAAAAGCCAATGGCAATCAGTAAACATAAATATCTCTCTCTATATATATATTCACACAGAAATGAATAAGGACGTTTAAAATGAATAAACACACATGCGCAAAAGGTCACACAATTAATCCAAACACCTATTGACGTTTTCAGGTAAATTTGAATTTATCCATAATTTACAATGCAGTAATTGTATCTAGTGAGTAATAAATTTATGAAGTGTTACAAAGCAGGTAAAAAGCAAGAATTACATTGTCAACAACATTATATAATCAGGTCAGTTGTGGTGGCTCGCGTCTATAATCCCAGCACTTTGGGAGGCCGAGATGAGAGGATTGCCTGAGCTCACGGGTTCAAGACCAGCCTGGGCAACTTGGCAAGACCTCGTCTCTACACTAAATCAATAAATTAGCCAGGTGTGGTGGTACGTGTCTGTAATGCCAGCTACTTGGAAGGCTGAGGTGGAAGGATCGCCTGAGCCCAGCAGGTAGAGATTGCAGTGGCCATGAGGGTGCCACTGCACTCCAGCTTGGACAATGGAGTGAGACTCCAACTAAAAAAAAAAAAAAAAAAAATTCATATCATTAACTAGAAACAGCATAAGTCCCGTAAGCTGTGAAATGGAGGAAGAAATTGTGTGGAGCAGAACAGAAAGCTGCCTACATGCAAGAGACGGCAAAGAAAGAAAGAGAGAGAGACAGAGAAAGAAAGAAGGAAAGAAAGAAAAAAACTTTTGAGCACAATATTAATGGAAGACTAATAGTAACATTCAGTTACTAAAAATTTCTAAGAGGCAAAACTGCTTCATGATAAACAGATGGTTACACAACAAAGAAAGAATCAGGACTGTGGTTACCACTAGATGCAGAAGGGAGATGACAAAACCAGAACTCCCCAAGGCCTGTTTATTTACCTGGATGGTGAGTCCACTGAGTGTTTATATTCTTATTTTTTAAACATAGCATAAAACAAATAACTTATTTCAAGAATTCGCTGTGCTTTTTCAGAGCATATCATACAATCTAATCAGATTTCCAACCAAAAAAGTTGAAATCACACATGAAAATAATGAAATAAAATCCATACATACTTGGGCAAACTGGAATTAGACTTCAGTAAAGTTTTTATAAAATAAAAAAGGGAAGAAGTAAAAGTAAGCAGACTGTTTTATTCACAGTTCACAAAGAACCCTTATTTCAGTAGGTGAAAAAGTTTCCCAAGCTTGGGGAACACTCTTACTGTGGAGATGTAGCCCAGGGGAGCTCACTCAGTACCATCTGAGGAGCTGGGAAATTTAATTATCCAGCTCCACGCACCCAATCAACAGTTCCTGACAACACTGAGACACTCTTTCACAGTCTTTATTTTTTTTTATTTTTAATTTTTAATTTTTATTTTTTTTTGAGTTGGAGTCTCACTCTGTCGCCCAGACTGGAGTGCAGTGGCCGCTCCGGCCACCGCAGCCTCAACCTGCTGGGCTCCGGCGATCCTTCCCCCTCAGCCTTCCGAGTAGCTGGAATTACAGGCATGCACTACCACGCCCGGCTGATTTTTTGATTTATTGTAGAGATGAGGTCTCGATGCCCAGGTGGGTCTCGAACCCGCAGGCTCAGGCAATCCACTCACCTCAGCCTCCCAAAGGCGCAGGATTACAGGCTGAGGCACCGAGCCCAGCCCACAGTCTTTATTTTTATCAGCAACTACTCATTCACCAGGAATCAGATTACGGTTCTGACCTTGTGATGTCTTTCTTCTGACACCAAAGGAGTTGAGTTCACTGAACACCAACCAGTCATCCAGTACCAGCTAGGTTTCCAACAACTCAATTCTAAAATGTCCAGCCGGGCCCGGTGGCTCACTCCTGTAATCCCAGCACTTTGGGAGGCAGAGGCAAGAGGATTGCCTGAGCCTCCAGGTTCGAGACTAGCCTGGGCAAGTTGGTGAGACTTCGTCTCTACAGTAAGTAAAAAAAAAAACAGCTGGGCATGGTGGCGTGCACCTGTCGTTCCAGCTGTTTGGAAGGTTGAGGCTAAAGGATCACCTGAGCCTGGGAGGTTGAGACTGAGATGACTGTGAGCGTGCCACTGCACTCCAGTCTGGGCGACAGAGTGAGACTCTGACTCAAAAATAAATAAATGAATAAATGAATAAATGAATAAATACATAAATAAATAAATAAATAAATAAAATATCCAGAGTCAGCACAGACCCCACAAGTTTAGGGTTCAGTCCCACCTCACTGGCCCCGATGCCAGATGCAAGCCCGGAGGCCCATCGATACTTCTAAGCAATTGCCTATAAATCACAGGCCTGTATTACTCCCTCCTCACATTTAATAATTTGATAAAAACTATGCACAGAACTCAGCAAAACACTGTATTTACGCTTATCAGATCATCCTAAAGGATACAATTCAGAACAGTCAAATGGAACAGTTATGTAGGGGAAGGGAAAGTGGTGGAGGGATAGAGGGTGGGTAGGTAACCCTGGTAACTAGCTCTGATTTTAAAAAATTTCACATTTTGCATTCTCCAAGGGCAACTCATTGCAAAGAAACACCCTTTCCATTATGGTTTAAATAGTGTTCCTTTTTTTTTTTTTTAACGTATCACAAAGCCAGACTCAGACTATGCAAATTTCCATTGTTTGTCTCATAAACAATTAGCTGAACAATTTTGTTTTCAGTGGTCAGGACAAAAAAAACTTGTTAATCAAACTTTGCTTCAGTTTCTCTTGAAATTTAACCCATCCTCAGCCTGAGCCAATATTCAATCCCTCTTTGATGCTCCTACTAAGAACAGGCTGATATCAGGGAGAAATATTCTCTGATCAAGAGTCTGACTTTGCTACCCTCCATCTTGCCCCCCTCGTTACACCTTTTTTTCTCCTCTTATTTGCTCCTTTCTAGGAAAGAAGGCCCTTGTCCACTAAAAAGTCCCTTGCAGACATTACAGATGGTTCTTTCACTCTATTCCCATGCTCCTTGGAATACTTCTCACTTGAATCTTAATCTATTTTGTGTGTCAATGTCTAGGGATAGCCCAGGACTATACCAAGGACACCCACAGAGAGGGCATCAACCTCCCCTTTCATCCCTACCCTAGCTGCCTGTGCCTGTGACCCCTGGCTTTTCAGGACTTTGTAGTGTCTCTGTTTATTTTTCTGTTTGTTTGGGATTTTTAGCATCTCTGAGTTTCAAAGGCTCCTTGCATGGCTGGTGTGAGCAGGCTGGGACACCTTCAGGGGAGGCTTCCCAGGAAGAAATAACTAGACCTTCAATGACCTTCTTTCACAAGCTGAAGACGGATTTACAGGCTCTTTTCTGCTTGGAGTCACTAAGTTCATGTTTCTACTTTCCAGTCAAGGTTATTCGCTTAGTTTTAAATGACAAAACTCAGTGATTTAAGAATCCAGGAAAATCATCAAAACCAGTGTTATATTTATGGGAGCGAATAAAATTGTAAGGCACTAACATTTCATACCTCAACAGAGAAGGCAAACATATCCATTTCACACAATAAACATATGATTTAATTATTATTTCAGCAACAAATCATTTTATAAAAACATTTTCCTGTGTGAACACGTCTAGAAGTCACCAACACCTAGCCCGTGGGTTCGCCATTAAGCTCAGACATCCCAATAACAGGATATGGGTCTGAGTCATTCACTGGCACACATTTTCCACCCTTACACAAGAGAAAAGCTGATTTTGGGGAGGGTGGTCTGTTTATCCAGCAGTTTATCTACCACATTTTCTTGTGGAAATATATCCATTTTTCTGCAGCCACAAAAAAGAGTTTTTCCAATTTTTTCCTGGTTTTATTCCCAAGGCTATGCCCTAGAATTCTGAAACCACATTATTCCCCCAAAATACAAATCTAATAAATTTACTACACTCACTTTGAGGAAGAAATAAAATAAATGACATTTTTAAACAAATGGAATATATGACTAGACCTTTAATTACATTTTCTAAAATTACCTTTTCCTTGCCTTTTAAAAAATATTTTTAAATCTATCATGTTGTACTATTAAAACATATTTTTTTTTTCAGTTAATGAAAAACAAGAAGTGTCAGTGCTGTCTTGAACACAGACATGTCTGACTTGATGTCAAATAAAGCCGTCCTTTCACATGGATTTTTTTTTTTTTTTTTT
>NW_007036728.1:103051-105186 GCF_000164805.1 Carlito syrichta
ACCGCAGCCTCCACCTGCTGGGCTCCGGCGATCCTTCCGCCTCAACCTTCCAAGCAGCTGCAACTACAGTTGCACGCTACCACACCCGGCTAGTTTTTGATTTATTGTAAAGATGAGTTCGCCAAGTTGACCAGGTGGGTCTCAAACCCGCGGGCTCAGGCAATCCACTCGCCTCGGCCTTCCAAAGCGCGGATTTTCCTACTTTCATCCTGCTCACTAAAGTCCTCAATGTCCACCCTCTCAAGGGAGGGAGAAACTGCACGATGCCCCTGCTGTGCCCTAAGTGCTTTTTGCTTCTCAGGTTCTTGCCTCCTAGGATGAGTTTCCTTTGTCTTTGGGACGGAACAGTGCTTTGTTATTGTTGTTGTTTATTTTAATCACAAGTGTGAGAGAATTCAGAGGGTAGGAATCCTTTGTCTTTTTCTTTTAATATCAGCATTTCATTGGCTGACCAGCAATGTGTCACCAAGGAATGGAAAATGGGGTGGAGGGAAGACAACTTTAATCCCCAAAAGGCTCAGCTGTTAAGATAAAGGGTGTCATGAGATCAGTCTCTGCCCTAGGATATCCAGCTGCTTCTCTGAAAGGATCCACCGCCTGCATCAGGATGTCACCTGAAAGATGACACAGGAGCTGATAGTCACTCCAAGTGTTATGACCTCTGTGGACATCTGGGGCGATCCTCAGACATTTCTGAAATCAGGACCCAGAATATACAGAAGGGAGCCAAGGGCACATCACCCTGTATAGTTTCCAAGCTGAAATCTTAACCCAAAGATATTCTAATAAAGTATGTGCACCAAGGTATGACAAAAGAAGCCAAGGCACAAAGATTTGTTCCAGGAGAGCATCAAGCAATAATTTTCAGCTTTTCTCTCATGTGACATGTTTACAAACAAAAAACAACTGTGTTAAGAGCCACTCACCGCTCTGTGAAAAAATAATAATGTAAATACTGTGTCTGCTTAAAATGCACAATAAGGCACTGATCGTTGATAATGTCATGAATTGGAGAGAAGAAGATGGAATTTGAGAATATGGGGAAGGAACAAGAAATGTAATATTTTACTGCAAACTGTATAAAAGGTAGGCTTGGGAAACGGGGTGGTAAGTTTGAAACACTACATGGCATACCTTCCACAAATGCCGGAAAAACCAGTTACCCTGGAGAGTGTTGAGATAATTAAAGTAAGAGGCAATTACACTCAAGTGGCACTAGTGCCCTCAGTTTCTACCTAAGAGAGTATAAACAGAACTCGTCTTTTTCTTGTAAATTAGTAACTGAGGGAAAAGCAAAACTTTGCCTTAAAACCGGCAATTAATCTCTATGTTAGCCAGGAAACATGGACCTAGATAATCTAAATAAGGTGACCACATAACTGTAACCAGTCAGTTATTGAATTTTATTTGCTTCCTCCGCTTTTATAAAAGCCTTCCTTCTGTAGCGGGAATCTTCCACAGAGAGACAGAACACTGAGGCTTCTTTGCCAGGAAGCAGCTTTGATTCCTGCCGGCATTGGCTCAGCGGATTCACATCCAAAGGTTGAGCCCCAAAAGCATTGGGGCATTGCCTTAGATGCCTTTTTAACTTTCCTTTTACATTGTAACCCCCTTTGTCTCCCTTACAAGGCAACATTTTTGGTATTATATGTTTGATTGGATACTTCATAGCTTAGGGCTACCGTTAGCCCTACTTGTGATACATTGATTGGTTTTTCATAATCTTCTCATTTACATGTCCTATTTGCTAATTGGTGTACAGGATGACTATTCTGATTGGTTTCCACCAAAAGTTTAAACATGTAGCCTGCCAAAGTAAAAAGTTCACGAAAGTGAAAGAACAAAGAAGCAGGAAATAACTTATTTCCTCTTTTTCTGTTTTTTCTACATTTTCAGAAGGGCCTCTGCCTCACTTCAAGCCCCTCCGGAAGACCACAAACCACACCTGTCGGCTTAAATAAACAATAAAACTATTTTTTAAAAGATGCAGGGTACAATTCAGGGTTTGGTATACAACATTGATTATGCAGGTACCCTTGTTGATGAGGTGTGCCCCTCCCTCCCCTGGCAGTTTCCCTCAACTGCCAATCCCACCCCACCTCCCCTGGCAGTCTCCCACTACTGCCAGTCCCTTT
>NW_007036728.1:105488-106280 GCF_000164805.1 Carlito syrichta
GCCCAGGTGGGTCTCTAACCCGCGGGCTCAGGCAATCCACTCAACTCAGCCTCCCAAAGGCGCGGGATTACAGGCTGAGCCACCAAGCCCGGCTCAGTCCCTTTCTTATAGTATTATAATTGTTCAAGGTCTGCTTATGAGTGAAAACATAGGGTACTCTGTTCTTTGTTTCTGTGATAGATCACTGAGTATGATCAACTCTAACTCCACCCAAGTTGCTGTGAAGTCCATATGTTTGTCCTTCCTTATGGCTGCATAATAGTCCACTGTGTTTATGTACCACTTTTTTTTTTCATGCAGTCCAGCTTCGAAGGGCAACAGTTGGTTCCATGTTTTTGCTATTGTGAATAGAGTTGCAACAAACATACGTGTGCAGGTATCTTTTTTGTAGAATGATTTGGGTTCCTCCGGGTATATTCCCAACAGGGGAATTGCTGGGTCATATGGAAGGTCAATTTCTAGTTATTTCAGATATTGTCACAGTCTTCCAAAGACTATTGCACTTGTTTGCATTCTCACCAGCAGTGTAGAAGTGTTCTTTTTCTCCGCATCCTTGCCAGCATCTGTTATAACTGTTTTTTGTTTTGCTTGTTTAAAAATCAGGATCTCAGCCGGGCTCGGTGGCTCAGCCTGTAATCCCAGCACTTTGGGAGCCTCAAGTGAGTGGATTGCCTGAGCCTGCGGGTTCGAGGCCCGCCTGGGCAACTTGGCAAGGCCTCATCTCTACAATAAATCAAAAATTAGCTGGGCGTGGTAGTGCGCGCCTGTAGTTCCAGCTACTTGGAAGGCTGA
>NW_007036728.1:106414-124926 GCF_000164805.1 Carlito syrichta
TCCAGTCTGGGTGACAGAGTGAGACTCCAACTCAAAAAATAAAAATAAAATAAAATAAATTAAAAAAATAAAAATCAGGGTCTCACTTGGTTGCCCAGGCTGGAATGCAGTGGTACAATCAGGACTCACTGCAGCCTTGACTTCCTGGGCTCAGGGGATTCTTCCACTTCAGCCTTCTAAGTAGCTGAAACTACAGACACATACCCTTCTTTTAATTTAATTTAATTTTTTTTTTTTGGTAGAGGAGACGTCTCGCTATGTTGCCTAAGCTCACCTTGAACTCCCGGGGCTCAAGCAATCCTCCAGCCTCCTCCTTCCAAGGTGTTGGGATTTCAGGTGTCAGCCACCGTACCCGGCTCTTCAACGTAACAGTGCCACAGTTTTATTTTTATTTTTTATTTTTTTTTGAGTCGGAGTCTCATTCTGTCGCCCAGGCTGGAGAGCAGTGGCTGCTCCCGACCACTGCAGCCTCGACTTGCTGGGCTCCCGCGATCCTTCCTCCTCAGCCTTCCCTGTAGCCAGAATTACAGTAGTGTGCTACCATGCCCAGCTGATTGCTTGATTTATTGTAGAGATGAGGTCTCGCCAAGTTGCCCAGGCGGGTCTCGAACCCCCAGGCTCAGGCAACCCTCTCCCCTCAGCCTCCCAAAGTGCTGGGATTACAGGCTTGAGCCACCGCGCCCGCACAGCCAGTTTAATTTTTCAGAGGACAGAGGAGGGACTGGAGACCCAGGACCACGGCTTCTTCCACGCATGAAATCCGCAAGCCAAGTCAGGATCCTCCCCGATGACCCTTCCTGTACTCTGGCACGAGCTGGAGAGGCAAGGCTGAGGGCGCAGGGCTGCCCAGGGAGGACTTGAGCCGGGCCAGGCCACCGGAAGAGCCGGACAAGATCCCAGGGAGGAGGCTGCTGGCCAGCCCCCATCCTATAGCCGGAGGGGACTGACGACCAAGCTGCCCAGCGGGGACGCGTCCAACAGGCCCAACACGTCCAACACTCCGGGGCTGCCTGGGAGGACGGGTCACGCCCCAGCTGTTTCCGGCCACTTCCCACAGCCCGTCTCCTTCTCGGGACACCCAGCCCGGCACGCTCTCCTTTTCCGGGAGCCTCGCATCCTCCCTGCAAATCTCCCGGTACCCCAGGTCACCGGGCGCGGGAGGCTCGGGCCAGCCGCCTCGGCTTTCTGAAGAGTAAGACCCAGCCCGGGCTCCGTGGCTCAGCCAGTCATCCCGCGCCTTTGGGGGGCCGAGGTGAGTGGATGGCCTGAGCCTGCGGGTTCGAGACCCGCCCGGGCCACTTGGCGAGACCCCATCTCCACGATAAATCAAAAATGAGCCGCGTGGTAGCGCGCGCCTGGAGTTCCAGCTACTCGGGAGGCGGAAGGATCGCCGGAGCCCGGCAGGTCGAGGCTGCGGTGGCCGGGAGCGGCCCCTGCCCTCCAGTCTGGGCGACAGAGTGAGACTCCCACTCAAACAAACAAACAAAAAAAAGAGTAAGACACAGAGCGGTTGAGATGCGAAGAGCTCCACGCGCCGGTGCGCAAGAGACAAGGCCCGCCGGGTCCCAGAGGCCGCCCCTTCCTCTACTGCTGTGCGGGATTGGATTGTGTATTCATTCACCTGCTGAAAGACATCTGGTCTACTGCCAGCTTTTTTAATTATACATGAGAAGGGCTATAGACAAACACAAACAGATTTCTATTCAGACATCTGATTTCCATTTGCTTTAGTGATTACCCAGAAGTTAGGTATTTCTGCCATATAAGTGTATATTTAGCTTACTATAGGAAACCACGAAACTCTTTCTCAAAGTTATTGAATCATCTGGTATTTATGTCAAAAGTATATAATCAATGAAGAAAAATGTACACATTGAAGAAATGTAGAAAAATGTACAAATTGCCTAGGCATTAACTTTGGATTCTGGAAACTGACTTCAATGAATCTTGCGTACAATAAGAGTTTTACAAACATGACACAAGTAGTTTCAAATTTATTCTCTGTGGGTTTTTCTCCCCCCCCCACCTTCAAATCTGGCTTTGCTTCCAAAATAGGGTTCTTTGCTATCTGGTGTCACAAAGCCAATATACAAAACCAGAAGTGGAGGTCAAGCAGTGCAGTCTTTTATTCCATATCCATAAAAAGGGAAAGACAACAGGGTTCACAAATAAACTTTTCCCTGGGTGGAAGGTGAATGGGCTAAAATATGGGATTTTTTTTTCTTTTTTTTCCTTTTTTTTTTTTTTTTTTGAGTCGGAGTCTCACTCTGTTGCCCAGACTGGAGTGCAGCGGCCGCTCCCGTCCACCGCAGCCTCGACCTGCTGGGCTCCGGCGATCCTTCCGCCTCAGCCTTCCAAGTAGCTGGAACTACAGGCACGCGCTACCACGCCCGGCTAATTTTTTATTTATTGTAGGGATGAGGTCTCGCCAAGTTGCTCAGCAGGTCTCGAAACCCACAAGGCTCAGGCAATCCACTCACCTCAGCCTCCCAAAGGCGCGGGATTACAGGCTGAGCCACCGAGTCTGGTTTGGTATTTTTTTTCTTTTAATTTTTTTTAATTTTGAAGTGTGGGGTCCAATTCAGGGTTAGGTATACAAATGTTCATTATGCAGGTACCCCTGTTGATGAGGGGTACCTCCCTTTCCCAGGCAGATTCCCACTACTGCCAATCCCGCCTCCCTGCACCCCGCATTCTCCTGCTACTGCCAATCCTTTTCTTATAGTATTATAATAGTTGCTCAAGGTCCACTTATGAGTGAGAACATGTGATACTCAGTTCTTTGGTTCTGTGAAATATAACTCAGTATTATAGATTCTAAGTCCATCCAGGTTGCTGTGAAGTTCTTCTTTATGGCTGCATAATATTCCATAATGTATATGTACCACATTTCTTTAATAAAGGGGTTGAACATTAAAAACGAGGGAAGAAATAGTCATTTCTGTGAATGGGCAGAGATTTCCCAGAACTTGGATCATGCCCTCTTCTGTCTGATGTTTCTTGTCATCTATACTGAGGGGTGTGTGTCATTTTGAATGGAAAGCATATTACAACAAGGTCAGAGGTTCTTCAGAGATCGAGTAAGCTGCCATCTTGGATCTCATTGATTTTAGTTGGTGTGGTCAAGAAGGAAAATTCTGTCTGCAGGCTTTTCTGTTTCTTTCTTTTTTTTTCTTTCTTTTTTTTTTTGAGGATTTGTACATTTATTATGATATTTAGAAAGTTTATGGTGATTACAAATAACTCCATTTCTTGTATTTATAATATTTTGGGCACAAAACAATTCATTTGGATGAACACTGAACAGTAACACGCAGTTGAGCCAAAGCAAAGGCTAGGTCAAAGATAGCAGGAGTTTTAGCTCACATGTCATCTCACGGACTGATGGCACCACCTGGAACACCACAGGGAAGTAGAGTCTCAACTCCAGTTTGGCTCAGTAGGAGTGAGAGCTTTAATACAAGATGACTGCAGTGGTGCAAATCTATGCCACCTGTGCTCAGAAATCGCCAGGCCTCTGGCAGCTGCATTCCTATGTAAGTGCAATGTTTACACGCACTTTATAAACCATGAATCTCTTGAAGCACAAGACAAAAGCACATATCTCTAAAATAAAATTATATCTCAAGTTGTGGTCTTTTGAGGAATTGAATTCTCCAAATAATTGAAGTATTCCAGTTTGAGCTCACAGCTTTCCCATGCTCCAACTACATGCTTTAAGAAAAAAATTAGCCAGGTTCGGTGGCTCAGGCTGTAATCCTGTGCTTTGAGAGGCTGAGGTAAGTGGATTGCCTGAGCCCGCGTGTTCGAGACCCGCCTGGGCAACTTGGCAAGACCTCATCTCTACAATAAATCAAAAAATTAGCCAGGCGTGGTAGTGCGTGCCTGTAGTTCCAGCTACTTGGAAGGCTGAGGCAGAAGGAACGCTGGAGCCCAGCAGGTCGAGGCTGTGGTGGCTGGGAGCAGCCACTGCACTCCAGTCTGGGCGACAGAGTGAGACTCCAACTCAAAAAAAAAAGAAAGAAAATAAAAAAATAAGCAGATCAGGAAATAGTTTTAAAGTAGTAGATGAGGCTGCATTGGAAAGATACAATGAATGGAACACAGAACCCAATATAAAATAGAAATAAGGTGACAGGAGAATCACTTGTAACGAAGGCTTTGGCTGTCATTAAAGAAAGGTGATGAATAAATCAAATTTGTCAAGGGGAAGGAAATTTTCTAACTGTAGGGACACACGAAAGACTAGGCTCCATACTTTTGGAAAGAACTGGTGAAAGTAGAGATAAGAAGACTCGTTTTGAGGTATCAAAAATTGAAAATGAATTAATGAATTCAGAGGCATGGTTTTGCAATACTCTAGCCCTTACCCAAAAGCAAACTCAAATCCCTGATCAAGGCAGTGCACTTTGGGACTTATCAGAACAAAGGAAGGGTCAAATGTGGTCAAAACTTTGGGTCAGCAAGGGCCACTTTGCTCACCCAGGAAATTACCATTTCCCTAAACTAGGATTTCCTCAGAGGCTTCCGGTAAGTGCAAGAAAGGAGGTGTGAGGACTCTGGAGGTGAGCTCCTGTCTTCTGGTCCTCTAAACCTTTTCTGGATGGCAGAGGCTCAAGCAAAGTTTTGTGGTCTCACAGACACTATTAGGGAATGAAACTTAGACTCACTGTGTAATGTACAGCAGGCCTGATATGTGATGAAAGGGTAAACTGAGGCAAGGTGGCCCGGTGCCGTACCTAGGAAATAATGCAAGATTGCAACCAAGTACGAAGTAAAAGAAAGCCAGGCTCGGTGGCTCAGCCTGTAATCCCGTGCCTTGGGAGGCTGAGGTGAGTGGATTGCCTGAGCCCGTGGGTTCGAGACCCACCTGGGCAACTTGGTGAGACCTCATCTCTACAATAAATCAAAAAATTAGCCGGGCGTGATAGCGCGTGCCTGTACTTCCAGCTGCTTGGAAGGCTGAGGCGAAAGGATCGCCGGAGCCCAGCAGGTCGAGGCTGCGGTGGCCGGAGCGGCCACTGCACTCCAGTCTGGGCAACAGAGTGAGACTCCAACTCAAAAAAAAAGAAAAGGAAGTAACGTTTATTATTCCCCTTCACAGAGTGGAAAAGGGGCCAACACTCAGAGGCAGATGTGGCCTTGCAGGGCCAAGAACTGGGTATATTTAAGGTCCTTTGGGGTAAGGGAGGTTTCGGCCCAGAGGGGTCTTGGCCAGAAGGAATGTCCAGGGCTGTGGGTCTTTGATGTAGATTGTAGCCACAGGAGTCTTTTTTTTTTTTTTTTTAAGTCAGAATCTCACTCTGTCGCCCATGCTGGAATACAGTGGCACACTCATGGCCATCACAGCCTTGACCTGCTGGGTTCAGGCGATCCTTCCACCTCAGCCTTCTAAGTAGCTGGAATCAGAGGCACATGCTACCACAACCAGTTTATTTTTTGTTTTATTGTAGAGATGAGGTCCGGCCATATTGCCCAGGCTGGTCTCGAATCCTGGGCTCAGGCAATCCTCTTGCCTCTGCCTTCCAAAGTGCTGGAATTACAGGTGTGAGCCATGGTGCCCAGCTGAGTCTTAGATCTTACTGTCGCCAGACATTAGCATTTCATGACCTTAGGCAGTGGGCTAGATGGGAGGAGACAAGGGGAGGGGTTTTTCCTCCAAGAGACCTGTCATACATTTCCAATCTACAAGCTCCTCAGCAAAAAGGTGGTCTTATCATCATTTCTATGGCTTCAGCCAGGTAAAAAGGGTGATCTTTGATCTTCAATCTTCCACCAGGATCCTGAAAGTTTCTTAGAGATTATTATGCTAAACCATGAATTGAAAGGCTGGGCTGTCCTTGTCTTGCATCTGACAGAGATTTGCCAAGGGGTTAGGGTAGGCTTCCAGCTTGGCCTGCAGTAAAATGTCTGAATGCTTCCTAAAGCCTGCCTATTGGAAAAGTATCTATTTATGTCTAACCTGTGCTAGGTTCAAAATGTGTCAGTCCAAGCAAAAATAGTTATGCTGAGTCAAAATGTGAACTAAGTTTATTCTAAGTTTCTCAGGGTCCCTCCTTTCATGTAACCTGGACATAACTGCTTGACATAATTATATAATTCTATATTTGGGTTAAATAAACATTAAATGAGTAGATATATCTTAGCAATATTTGAAAAAAATTATATTAGTGAAATGTGGCTAAAGACACTTAGAAAAATGTTTTATTTGCATTAGTTGACAATTAAGTGTTAAATGTTGGTAAGTAGAAAATAGACTAATGTCATTTTTTTATCTGTTAAGCTCTCTTGCAAAAAAAAAAAAAAACGGCCAACCATGCCAGTTTTAAATTCAAGAAATAAAAACACTGTTGGTGCTTGTTATAGCAACAAACTTTTCAAATTCAGAACTACCCCAAGAAGTAAGAATTATATCCTTTTCAAAGATGAGGAAACTGAGACTCTTGAAATTATCTACAATGACCAAACCATGTAGTAAGAGACATAGCCAACATTGGAATCCAGATCTTACTTGAAAGCCCATGGTTTAAAAGTTTTCTTTAAAAAATGTGTTCCATTATACATGTAATGCCTGCTTATGAGAGATTATGTGGAAAATTTGTAGGAAGGGAGAAAATGAACTTGTGACCCTGACTCCCAGTGGTAGCCAGGTTGACACTTTGGTATGCCTTCTGCATATACATTTTTTAAAAGAATGATTATATGTCATATCAAAATGATGTATCAATATATTAAAAATTAACATCTACTGATTTTAAAAGGAAAGCATACATATCATAGAAAATTTGGAAAATGTTGAAATATATAAAGGAAATTAAGGTTGCCTAGCATGCCATTAGCCAAAAAAAGATAGTTAATAGTTTCATATATTCCCTAAGTCTTTTTCTATTCATTTTCCCTCTGATATAGTTAAGCTTATAACATACACAGATTTTAAGGATGGTTGATGAGGGTTTAAATGGATGATGACACAGAGGGATTTGGTGACACAGCATTTGCCACTCAAATTATTCAACAGGTCTCAAGGGGGCAGAAAAGAATACATTTTCTTGCTCATTCTTTTTTCTTTTTTTTTTTTTGAGTTGGAGTCTCACTCTGTCACCCAGACTGGAGTGCAGTGGTTGCTTCCGGCCACTGGAGCCTCGACCTGCTGGGCTCCGGCGATCCTTCCGCCACAGCCTTCCAAGCAGCTGGAACTACAGGCGCACACTACCACACCGGGCTCATTTTGATTTATTGTAGAGATGAGGCCTCACCAAGTTGCCCAGGCGGGTCTCGAACCCGTGGGCTCAGGCAATCCACTCATCTCAGCTTCCCAAAGGCGCGGGATTACAGGCTGAGCCACCGAGCCCAGCTTCTTGCTCATTCTTAAACCCAACAAAACATCTGTAAGTCTTAAAGCCTGTGCTGAGCTTCCACTAATGTGAACCCTGACATGGTTTCCATCACCCCCTCCAATCCAAGTAGGTGTCAATCATTTGCATGAGACTGCTCCATACAGAACACTTATAATACCACATTAAAGTCTCTCTACGACAGAAAAGGTAACAGCTATCATCTGATTAAAATGCTTTCATATCACAATGAAAAATATCTATTGTGCCTCCAAGTTTACATAAAAGAAGCAGAGAAAGAAAATAAGGCATGATTGATAATGTCTCAAAGAAGTTCTAAGTGGTGTAATAGACTCAACCTCATGTGGTTAAAGCTCCAAAGACCTTGTTATCAAAACTTAAAACTTCAATTGCACGTAAAGTAATGAACCTTTACAACAGCTGTGAAAGGAAAACAGGGGTGCAAGCTTACACACATTACTGCAGGCAAAGAGTAAGAGGAGAAGCTCACTGCAGCTGGAATGTTGACTTCATTCACGCAGCGTCCTTCTGATTTAAAAACTCATGACACACACGGGGAATTCGCAACGCCTTGGTGAGCAGATTCCCATCTTGGAAAGCCATCTGAGAGAGCACTCCGTTTGACACAGGAGGCATGGTAGTCCTTGATGGTGATCTTTCCATGGGTGCCGTATGCAAAGTCTTCCTCTGTCTTTGCATGGGTGTGGTATTGTTTTGCAACTGAATTCATGGCCTGGGGACTCAACCTAAATCCCACTGTTGTCAGGGTCTTTTGCAATTCTTGGGAATCCCCCATTCCACTCTTGTCACTCTCAAACTATTGTCTCCAACCATTCAGTGCAGCCAGGGGTTCTTAAATTCATTGAAGCTCATTGTGCCAGACCTGTCTCCATCCAGCATTGAAACCATACACCCACAGGTATCCGGCTACAGCAGCACAGTGGCCATACAGTGGATCCTGTTTATCTGGAAAATGCAGGCCCTCCAAGAACCCCTGGGTACCTGCCTGGGTGGTAGCTGCTGCCGGTGCCACGGTCCCTGGGGTACATCACGGTGCATACAGCGCTGCCCAGGCTGCCTTGCCTGGAGCATGCCACGCTGGCTGCCATGCCAGCAAGCGGTACACACCTGCCATCTCCCAAAGCGCTGGAATGACAGGCTGAGCCACCACGCCCGGCCCCTCCCACTCTTTTTAGAACAGACAAGATGACCATCCTTCGATACATAAGATGGTCATAATTACCCATATCTCCAGGGCTACAGTTTTGAGGGCTAGCATAAAATAAGTGTGGACATTCCTTTGTCCCAGTTAACGGTCAAATATCACGCAACAGGCTCATCCATTAGAGGCTTTATCTTTTTAAAGAGGAGTTTTAGTCTGCGGCCAGCTCAACCTGATAAGTCTCTCAAGGTGACTCACCAGATATGGGCCCCTCCATTTAGACTCTAAGTGATCTTCTGCTTCTTCCTCTCCACTTCCAAGCTCTTAAAGAAAGCTAATCACCAGGCCAGAAGAGATGGAGGATAAGGTCAGAGGGTGAAGGTAACTCTTGGTTTTCATAGGCTTCAAGGACCTTCAATTCTCCAATTTGGGTGGCATATCTTTCTTTCTCCACATCTCGGAGGGTCTCCTGATTACCTGCAAGTCGGGACCAGTTGACCATACATCAGCTCATAGGAGCTCAGCTTTGTCTTTCATTTTGATGCAAATCTTCTTAACGGGGCCACGGGTAACAATAAAATTCACAGAAGATATTTTTTGGTATAATTTGGCTAAAGTTCTGCTAAAGTTCTTCTAAGGATGTGGCTGGTGCATTCTACCTTACCTGAAGTTGTAAACTCCAGGCAGCATGTAGGGACCATTTTATTCCTAGGCTCTGAGAAGTGACCTTATTGTTGAACAATGTAAACACCGGCTTGTTATTGCTTTGGATTGACCGAGGCAGATGAATCTAGGGTCGACATCTCTCAATAAAACTTTTGACTCTTCACGCAGTTTCAATCTGAGTGACAGAGGCTTCTACTTATCCTGAAAAGATGTGAGTAAGGACAGGAAGATACTGAAAACATTTTGAGACTGGGGACACGAATGAAAAATCCATCTGCCAATCTTCTCCTGGGTCTACCTTGGTGTTGGACTAACTGAACGGCCAATTCCAGGCCTCCGTGGGGTGAGTTTTAGGATTATTCAAGTAACAGTAGGAACGGGTCTCCATTACCTCTTTGATCAGCTCTCAGAAACTGGGGACTGCCATCGTTTTACAAAGCCAATCAGAAAGGACCTCTTGGCCAAAATGAGTGCTTGAGTGGTCTTCCCTAATAGACTGCAGGGCAAACACCCTTGGGAAAAGAAAGCCATCCTTGGGGTTTACTAAACATCTCGGGTGGTCAAGGCTTTTAGTGTATCCGCATTTGAAGGTCTTTCTCTCTCTTTCTGGTAGTAAGCAGACTACTACATTTGGTAGGACTTGGGAGCAATGATAAGACAAGTATGTGAAAAGTAGACTCTCCCAAGGCTGCCTGTTTGAAAACAAGATTAGTCATATTTTTTCTTGGGGTCATGTTTATTGAGAGATATCTGGTTGGTTGTCACTGACTGACGCAATGCAACATACCAGGCTAAGGTGACCAGGAAAAGGAGCTCACTCATACAAAAGTTTGGAACTCAGTTGTTTCTATTCTGTTTTCCAGGAATTAAGTAAGTGTAGTTTTCCCTTTTGTGTATCTCTTTTTTTTTTTTTTTTTTTTTGAGTTGGAGTCTCACTCTGTCACCCAGACTGGAGTGCAGTGGCTGCTCCCGGCCACCACAGCCTCGACCTGCAGGCTCCAGCGTTCCTTCCGCCTCAGCCTTCCAAGTAGCTGGAACTACAGGCACGCACTACCACGCCTGGCTAATTTTTTGATTTATTGTAGAGATGAGGTCTCGCCAAGTTGCTCAGGCTGGTCTCAAACCCTTGGGTTCAGGCAGTTCACCTCAGCCTCCCAAGGCGCGGGATTACAGGCTGAGTCACCGAGCCCGGCTTGTGTCTCTCTTTCTAACAATGTAATTTTGTGAAGCCAAATTTAGTTCAATATCTGAGCTCAGTAGGGGTGGTGTTTTCTAGTGTCTGTTTTTTTGTGTTTTTTTTGAGTTGGAGTCTCACTCTGTCGCCCAGACTGGAGTGCAGTGGCCGCTTCCAGCCACCGCAGCTTCAACCTGCTGGGCTCCGACGATCCTTCCGCCTCAGCCTTCTGAGTAGCCGGAATTACAGGCATGCGATACCACGCCCAGCTGATTTTTTGATTTATTGTAGAGATGAGGTCTCGCTGCCCAGGCAGGTCTCGAACCCGCGGGCTCAGGCAATCCACTCACCTCGGCCTCCCAAAGGTGCGGGATTACAGGCTGAGCCACTGAGCCCGTCTACATTTTTTGTTTTTTTTTTAATGGAAGATAGAGAATAAAATAACTTGAAACACAGAGAAAAAAATAACAAAAGCAATTGTCTATTTGTGACCAATGAAGGCATCAAACCCTCAGGAAATTTAACGGTACACAACTGCCATGTCTCTGAATATTAGAAAAACAAATTAAAGCATTTGTAAATGTTTCAAAGGTCTGCATTTTATTTATGTAAAGAGGATAATTTTGGAGAAGACCTCAACTCCTCCTAATCATTGTACATGGAAAACAGAGGATGCATTCCTCCAAATTCCAGTTTCAAATTTGCCAATATCCCTTCAAATTTGATTTTTGATACACTTGGGAGGAGTATCATAATTACTTTATCTCTTTATTTTTTGAGTCATCTATAGAGTTATCTATTTACTTTGTTGCCCAGGCTGGTGTGCAGTGGCACAATTATAGCTTACCACAAGCTCAACTTCCTGGGTTCAGGAAATCTTTTTGCCTCAGCCTCCTGAGTAGCAAGGACTACAGGCACACGCCACCATGCTCAGTTAATTTTTTGATTTTTGTAGAGGCAAGGCCTTGATATGTTGCCTAGGCTAGACTTGAACCCCTGGGTTCAAGCAATCTTCTTGCCTTGGCCTACCAAAGGGGTGGGATTACAGGCATGCACAACCACACCTGGCTTATAATCATTTTAATGTGATCCCCAGGGAAATGATGGTTCAAGACTTTTTATATCCGTAGAAAGAAAAAGGTGCTACATTTGTCAATATTTTCTTGAATTGGGTGATGAAAAAAGATACTTCCAACAGCGTTTTTTAGAATTTTCAAAAATTGGTAGCACAGAATTTGTGATCTAAAATCTCCAGTAATTTTCTGCCTTTTACTTCTGCAGTGGCACTTTCCCTGCCTGTGCTTTTTCCCAGAGCAGCTGAGAATTAAATGTCTGGGAATTCTAAATATCCTTGTCAGCAAGCACTGTGCTTCCAATTGCCCTACATTAAGTTCAATTTGTAGACTGGTAAAGGCATCACAGTCATTCACTGGCACCTAACACTTAGTGTATTTATTCTTCTAGCCTTTGTATATTTCACAAAGATCCTCATGGAATGAATCTTAGTGGAAATGTGTTTTACTTTTCTGAATTTGCCGCTTGATTTCCTGAGATTTTGGCAAAGATCCAACAAGGAATAAGAATTACAGGCCGCTGGGCTCGGTGGCTCAGCCTGTAATCTCGCGACTTTGGGAGGCTGAGGTGAGTGGATTGCCTGAGCCTGCGGGTTCGAGACCCACCCGGCCACCTTGGCGAGACCTGATCTCTACAATAAATCAAAAAATCAGCTGGGTGTGGTAGCTCATTCCTGTAATTCCAGCTACTTGGAGGGCTGTAGCGAAGGGATTGCCGGAGCCCAGCGGGTCGAGGCTGCGGCTGGGGGCAGCCACTGCACTCCAGTCTGGGCAACAGAGTGAGACTCCAACTCAAAAAAAAAAAAGAATTACAGACCAATCTTCTTGATGAAAATCGATGCAAAAGTTCTCAATTAGATTCTAGCAAATCAGATCCACCCACACATCTCAAGGATCATCCACCTCAACCAGGTGAGCTTCATTCCTGGGATGGAGGGCAGGTTCAAAATGAACATGACCATAAATGTAATTTAGCACATTAACAGATGTAAGACAAAGAATTACATGATTACATCATTAGATGCAGAGAAAGAATTTGATAAAATCCAATATTCCTTTTTTTTTTGAGTTGGAGTCTCACTCTGTCTCCCAGGCTGGAGTGCAGTGGCATGCTCAGGACCACCCCCACCCTAACATCAACCTGCTGGACTCCGGCGATCCTTCCACTTCAGCCTTCCAAGTAGCCGGAACTACAGGTGCATGCTACCATGCCTGGCTAATTTTGTTGATTTATTGTAGAGAGGAGGTCTCACCAACTTGCCCAGGCTGGTCTTGAACCCACGGACTGAGGCAATCCACTCGCCTCGGCCTCCCACAGTGCTGGGATTATAGGCTCAGCCACTGAGCCTGGTCAGCATCCCTTCTTGATAAAAACTCTTAAGCACCTAGGCATAGAAGTCACATTCCTCAAAACAATAAAAGCCATCTATGATAAATCCACAGCCAACTTTTTGCTCAAGAGGAAGAAGCTGGGAGCATTCCCGCAAAGAACGGGAACAAAACAAGGATGCCCACACTCACCCCTCCTGTTTAATATAATGCTGGAAGTCCTAGCCAGAGCAATCAGGCAAGAGAAGGAAATCATGCATGTCCAAATAGGAAAAAAGGAAGTTAAGACATCCCTCTTTGAGGACCATGTGTTTCTATACCTTGAAAACCCTAGAAAGGCTGTCAAAAGCCTCCTCACACTAATAAATGACTTTGGTAAAGTCTCAGGATACAAAATCAACGTGCAAAAGACAGTTGCATTTCTGTACACCAACAACAAGTAGGCAAAGAACCAAATAAAAAGCACAATCCCATTTACAATAGTCACACAAAAAATGAAACACCTTGGCATCCACCTAACCAGAGAATTGAAAGACCTTTACAATGAGAACTACAAAACACTGCTCAAAGAAATCAAGGATGACACAAACAAATGGAAAAACATTCCATGGATTGAAAGAATCCATATTGTCAAGATACCCATCCTACCTAAGGCAATCTACAGATTCAATGCAATGTCCATCAAATTTCCAACATTTTTTTTTTTCAGACCTGGAAACAATACAGAAATTCATATGGAAACCAAAAAGAGCACAAATAGCCAAAACAAGTCTCAGCAAAAGGAACAAAGTGGGAGGTATCACACTTCCAGACTTTAAACTTTACTGCAAGGCTACAGTAACCAAAACAGCCTGGTAATGGTACAGGAATAGGGACATAGACCAATGAAACAAGACAGAGATTCTGGAAGCAAAAACACAGTCTCTCAACCAACTCATCTTTGACAAAAGCATTGATAACAATTACTGAAGAAAAGAGACCACATTCAGCAGATGGTACTGGGAAAACTGGCTGACCACACGCAGAAGAATGAAACTGGACTCCTACATATCACCACATACAGAAATCAACTCTAAATGGATCAAAGATCTAAAGGTAAAATCTCAAACTATAAGAATCTATAAGAAAACCTAGGAAACACACCATGCACATTGGAGTAGGCAACGAATTCTTGACCATGTCCCCAAAAGCAAATGCCATAAAAGCCCATAGACAAGTGGGACCTTATCAAACTGAAAAGCTTTTACACAGCAAAATAAACTATCAAGAGAATAAAGAGGCAACAACAGAATGGGAAAAACTATTTGCAAACTATGCATCTGACAAAGGCCTAACATCCAGGATCTACAAGGAACTCAAACAAAATGAAAACAATCAGCTTAAAAAGTAGGCAAAGCCGAGTTTGGTGGCTCAGCCTGTAATCTCGTGCTTTGGGAGGCTGAGGTGAGCAGATTGCCTGAGCCCACGGGTTCCAGACTCGCCTGGGCAACTTGGTGAGACCTCATCTCTACAATAAATAAAAAAATTAGCCGGGCATGGTAGTATGCGCCTGTAGTTCCAGCTACTTGGAAGGTTGAGGTGAAAGGATCACCGGAGCCCAGCAGGTCAAGGCTGCGGTGGCCAGGAGTGTGCCACTGCACTCTAATCTGGGCAGCAGAGTGAGACTCCAACTCGAAAAAAATAAAAAAAATTTAAAAAGTAGGCAAATGATGTGAACAGACACTTCTCAAAAGAAGACATACAAACAGCCCGCAGACACATGAAAAAAATCCTCAGCCTCATTAATCATCAGAGAAATGCAAAATCAAAACTACAATGAGATAACATCTAACTTTAGTGAGGATGGCTATCATTTAATAGGTTGAAAAACAGCAGGTCCAGGTGTGGTGAAAAGGGAATTCTTCTACACCGTTGGTGAGAGTGCAAGCTAGTTCAACCTCTACAAACTCTATGAAAAGCAGCATGGCAATTCCTAAAAAATTTGACCTTCCATACGACCCAGCAATCTCTCTTCTGGGAATATCCCCAGAGGAACATAAATCTTTATGCAAAAAATTTTGGATCATATGTATCTATACGCCCACTTTTTAATAAGTTTTTGGTTTCTTCCTTTCACTTCATTTGAGTTCCTTCTAGATTCTGGATGTCAGGCCTTTATCAGAGGCATAATTTAGTAGGCACATGTTTTCAAGTTAAACTCAAGAAACAGATTATATGAATAGTCATATATATGGAAAGTAGAGTGCAGTCACATGCCACATAACTTTGTTTTGATCAACTATGGATCACATATATGACAGTGGTCCCATACGATCATACTGGAACTGATAAACTCTTATCACCTAGTGATATCACAGTCATCTTAACAGTGTGGCTCAACCCATCACTCATGTGTTTGTGGTGATGTTGGTGTCAACAAACCTGCACCTCCAGTTATATAAAAGTATAGCACATATGTTTTTAGAGTATATAATACACAATAATAAAAAATAAATATGTTACTGGATTATGTATTGACTGTACAAATTTCAGCCCATAATCTCCATACATAGTGCCCTAAAAAGCTGTAAAATTTGTCTTTTATACTGTTATTTTACTGTTCATGTTCCATAGTTAGGCAGCTTCAGATACACAAATACTTATCACTGTGTTGCAGTTGCCTACAGTATTCAGTACGGTAACATGTTGTACAGGTTTGTAGTCTAAGCGCAATAGACTATGCTACATAGCCCAGGGCTCTAGTAGGCTAGATCATCTAGCTTTGTGTAGGTGCACTTTATGGTGGTCTCACAGTGACAAAATCAACTCATGGTGTGTTTCTCAAAACAAATCTCCATCAGTAAGCAATATATGACTGTATATTGTTATGAGCAAATAATAATTCCAAATTATTCGAGCACCACTGGATCTTCTGGATCATACAGCCCACATGGGATAGCAACTTGCATGAAAACCTGGATTCGTTAAAAAAAACCTTCTCTTGTTCTGAACCCCACTCAGAACTAGCAGTCTCTGGGGACACTTGGGAAGTGGGCCAGAGTAACTCATCCAATGAGAAGTATATTGATTCCCAAGTCTCAAAACTCTACTGGGTATTGTACCTCTTTTGGTGCAGAAGAAGACACAAGTTGGTTTTCATCTTAGAAGGAATATCTCAGCATACTCGACACTCCTGAACCTACAGAAATCATCGAAGTGAAGGGCCATGTATTTTTGGGGGGAGTTATTTTCCTCATTCTGACATGCGAATGTTCTACTAATAAATCTAGAGTGGTTGCTAATTTTTACTCAATAGGCATAATCAATATAATGCTATCAATGTAATGGACAACTGTGACATCTTGTGGAAGGAAAATGCCATCAAGATCCTTGAGTACTACCTCTGTGGGAAACAGTTTGGTGATTCCTAAAAGATCTAAAAATCGACCTTCCATACGACCCTGCAGTCCCTCTACTGGGAATATACCTGAAGGAACTCAAATCACTCTATGAAAAAGATACCTGCACACACATGTTTATTGCAGCATTATTCACAATAGTAAAAACATGGAATCAACCGTGCTGCCTATTGAAAGAGAACTGGATAAAAAAATGTGATACATATACACGAAGGAATATTACACAGCCATAAAGGACAAAATGATGAACTTCGCAGCAACTTGGATGGACTTAGAGTCTATAATATTGAGTGATCTATCACAGAAACAAAGAACTGAGTATCACATGTTCTCATTCATAAGCAGACCTTAAACAATGGTTGTAATATTATAAGAAAAGGATTGGCAGTAGTGGGAAACGCCGGGGGAGGGGGAATGGGGGGCACACCTGATCAACAAGGGTAACTGTATAATGACCACTTGTAAATCTAACCCTGAATTGTACCCCACATCTTTAAAATTAAAAATTTACAAAAAGATCCTTGTGTACTAAATTACAACATAAGCCTAGAGAGTTGATACATCTCTAGTTGATATATCCTGAGATAAGATATGAGTGGGGTGTGTAGATGGCCTTGCCAGTTGAAAGTGAGCGGCCTCTGATGGGCCTTGTGGTCAGGTATGGAGCAAAATGCATTTGCCAGATCAACAGCCGAATGCCAGGTATCAGGGGATATGTTAATTTATTCAAGCAATGAAACTGCATCTGGCAAAGTAGATGCAACTGGAGTCATTGCCCGGTTAAGTTTATTACAATCCATGATGATTTGCCAAGATCTGACCATCATCTGCATAGTCTAAATAGGCAAGTTGAATATATTAATAGATGCAAATCATGGCCCCTGCATATTTCAAATCACTGATGGTAGCACTAATTTCTGAAATCCCTCCAAGAACGTGGTTTTGTTTGTTTGCTTGTTTGATTATGTGCCTACGTAGGGGAAGTTCTAGTGACTTCAACTTGTTCTTTCCAATGAGAATATCCCTCAATCTATAGGTTAGAAAGAAAAAGAAAGAAAGAAAAAAGAAGGGAGGAAAGAAGGAATGGAGAATAAAAAGAAGGGTAAAAAATGAAAGAAGAAAGGAAGAAAAAAATGAAGGGACAATTTTTCTTTACAGAATAACCTCAAATAATAAAGTAGATGAATAATACATAGTAGAAAATTAACGCTAGAAAATCACAGTAATAATTGCTAAATTCTGGGTGTAACAATGTTGAAAGAGAATATTTGCATATTCTCAAAACGTGTCTTTTCAAATATTTATAACACTTTATCTTTACTTTTTTACAAGATCTATGACTGTTAAAAGCAAAATTTGTGACATCACATTGTGATATTTATATGTGCAGATATAAAATTTATAACTATAGCATAAAGGAAAGGAGGTAAATTGAACTGTTTTACAGCAAAGATTTATTTTAACTTTATTAAAATAATACAGTTTTAGCCGGGCTCGGTGGCTCAACCTGTAATACCGCGCCTTTGGGAAGCTGAGGTGAGTGGATTGCCTGAGCCCACGGGTTCAAGACCCGCCTAGGCAACTTGGCGAGACCTCATCTCTACAATAAATCAAAAATGAGCCGGGCGTGGTAGCGCACGCCTGTAGTTCCAGCTACTTGGAAGGCTGAGGTGGAAGGATCGCGGGAGCCCAGCAGGTCGAGGCTGCGGTGGCTGGGAGCAGCCACTGCACTCCAGTCTGGGTGACAAAGTGAGACTCCAACTCAAAACAAAACAAAACAAAATCCCCAAAATAATACAGTTTTGACTCTAAGTAGATTGTGATATGTTAAAGATGCATACTAGCCGGGCTCGGTGACTCAGCCTGTAATCCCACGCTTTGGGAGGCTGAGGTGAGTGGATTGCCTGAGCCTGTGAGTTCGAGACCCACCTGGGCAACTTGGTGAGACCTCATCTCTACAATAAATCAAAAAATGGGCCGGGCGTGGTAGCACGTGCCTGAGGTTCCAGTTACTTGGAAGGCTGAGGCGGAAGGATTGCCGGGATCACCGGAGCCCAGCAGGTCGAGACTGCAGTGGCCAGGAGTGGCCACTGCACTCCAGTCTGGGCGACAGAGTGAGACTCCAACTCAAAACAAAACAAAACAAAATCCCCAAAATAATACAGTTTTGACTCTAAGTAGATTGTGATATGTTAAAGATGCATACTAGCCGGGCTCGGTGACTCAGCCTGTAATTCCACGCTTTGGGAGGCTGAGGTGAGTGGATTGCCTGAGCCTGTGAGTTCGAGACCCACCTGGGCAACTTGGTGAGACCTCATCTCTACAATAAATCAAAAAATGGGCCGGGCGTGGTAG
>NW_007036728.1:124946-125712 GCF_000164805.1 Carlito syrichta
CCCTGCACTCCAGTCTGGGCGACAGAGTGAGACTCCAACTCAAAAAAAAAAAAAAAGGTGCATACTATAATCCTTGGAACAAGAACAAAAAATTGTAAAGAGATAATATTTAAATCATAATAAAAATTAAATTTAACACAAAATGTATTTGTTCTAGCATGTTCATAGAACCTTTAGTTATAATAGGCCAAATCAGGAATTACCTAAATGCCCATCAGTAGAAAAAATGAATGAACAAACTGTAGAACATTCATATAGCAGAATACTATTCAGCAATGTAAAGGAACAGTTTACTGAAGCACACACCCTAAAAGAAACTCATAAACATTGTACTGACACAGCTGTACAAAAAATAATACATACTGTGTGATTTCAGGCAAAATGAACCTATGATTTAAAAATTTACAACTGTAAGTTACTTCTGAGGAAAGGAAAAACTGCCCACAACAGAGCGCAAGAAAATTTTCTGGAAATTAGGAAAATACTCTATCCGTAAGAGAGGTGATTGTTATATGGGTTTATTTATTTACAAAAACTGAACAGTCATGATTTGTCCCTTTTAAAAAAAATTTTTTTTTGAGTTGGAGTCTCACTCTGTCACCCAGACTGGAGTACAGTGGCCGCTCCCGGCCACCGCAGCCTCGACCGGCTGCGGAGATCCTTCTGCCTCAGCCTTCCAGGTAGCCGGAATTACAGGCATGCACTATCACACCCGGCTGATTTTTTTTTTTTTAATTGTAGAGATGAGGTCTCGCCTGCCCAGACG
>NW_007036728.1:125732-126696 GCF_000164805.1 Carlito syrichta
GGCAATCCAACTCACCTCAGCCTCCCAAAGTGCTTGGGATTACAGGCTGAGCCACCGAGCCAGGCTGATTTGTCCCTTTTGATGTCCTTTGCTTACTGTCTTATTTCTGGCAAGTCGATGGGCCCTCACCAAGCAACAGGTGGATCTCTGGGCCATCTTCTTTTCTACCCTGGGGCCTGAGCAGAAATGATGGCAGAAAGAAGGTGTTCCCTCATCTCTGGCAGAAAAGAATGGTTTAAGCCCTTCACCTCCTTGGAGTCAGGGGCCTGATAACCTGCAGAGCTGCACGTCAGTGTGACAGCCACTAGCCTCTTGGGACTGCTGAGTACCCGGGAGAGTCTGGTTTAGACTGAGACATACTGGAAGTTTAAAATACTGAGTGCTGAAGATACGTAATTTTAAAAAAAGTTTCATTAATCATTTTATGTTAATTAAATTTTAAAATGATATTTTGAATATATTGGTTAAGTAAAATATTACAGTCAATTTCACTTGTTTCCCTATCCTTTAGGTGGTTCATTGAAAATTTTAATGACACATGTGTCTCCTGTTTTTTTTTTTAATTGCAAATGGCTGGCTCTGATGATCGCCCTCCTTTTCACGGTCCGGGCTGCTCCTCAGAAGACAAAAGGCCAGAAAAGTCACAAAACCTTAGGCTTTAAAATAACCGTCATCATAGCGTTTTCATTTGCCAATAACGTCCACGTGCTATGTAGACATTATTCACAAGCGACGTAAAATCACGCACGAGAGCCGAGGCCCCCGGAAGGCCGGGCCCAGCGCAGGGCACACGCCCGGCCGAAGCGCGCCGCTCTGACCTCACTCGTCCGCGCCTGCGCCGACCTCCCGGCAGTCGGGGCCGGAGGGGCGGGGCTGTGGAGACAGCCACCCAATCAGCTGCGCGGCCGGGGAGGCGGGCGGCTTCCGGTGGCCGGCGGGCCCTTTGTCTCCCGCGGCCGCGCGC